>NC_053027.1:108162278-108292792 GCF_003073215.2 Triticum urartu
CACATCTCCATGTGACTAACACCCAAAGGGTTTACTAGAGTCAATAATCTAGTTCACATCGCTATGTGATTAACACCCAAAGAGTGATCATGTTTTGCTTATGAGAGAAATTTAGTCAACGGGTCTGCCACATTCAGAGCCGTATGTATTTTGCAAATTTTCTATGTCTATAATGCTTTGCACGGAGCTACTCTAGCTAATTTCTCCCACTTTTAATATGTATCTAGATCGAGACTTAGATTCATCCAAATCGGTGTCAAAGCTTGCATCGACGTAACTCTTTACGACGAACTCTTTGTCACCTCCATAACCGAGAACCATTTCCTTATTCCACTAAGGATATTTTTGACCGCTGTCCGGTGATCCACTCCTGGATCACTATTGTACCCTCTTTCCATTCTTATGGTGAGGTACACAATAGGTCTGGTACACAGCATAGCATATTTTATAGAACCTATGACTGAGGCATAGGGAATGACTTTTCATTCTCTTTCTATTTTCTGCCGTGGTCGGGTTTTGAGTCTTTACTCAATTTCACACCTTGCAACACATGCAAGAACTCCTTCTTTGACTGTTCTATTTTGAACTATTTCAAAATCTTATCAAGGTATGTACTGATTGAAAATATATCAAGTGTCTTGATCTATCTCTATAGATCTTGATGCTCAATATGTAAGTAGCTTCACCGAGATATTTATTTGAAAAACTCTTTTCAAACACTCCTTTATGCTTTCCAGGAAATTCTACATTATTTCTGATCAACAATATGTCATTCACATATACTTATCAGAAATGCTGTAGTGCTCCCACTCACTTTCTTGTAAATACAGGCTTCATCGCAAGTCTGTATAAAACCATATGCTTTGATCACTTTATCAAAGCATATATTCCAACTCCGGGATGCTTGCACCAGTCCATAGATGGATCGATGGAGCTTGCTCACTTTGTTAGCACCTTTAGGATCGACAAAACCTTCTGGTTGCATCACATACAACTCTTCCTTTAAGAAATCCATGAAGAAATACAGTTTTGACATCCATTTGCCGGATTTCATAAAATGTGGCAACTGCTAACATGATTCAGGCAGACTTTTAAGCATCGATACGAGTGAGAAAATCTCATTGTAGTCAAGACGTTGAACTTGTCGAAAACATTTTGCGACAATTCGAGCTTTGTAGATAGTAACACTACTATCAGCATCCGTCTTCCTCTTGAAGATCCATTTATTCTTAATGACTCACCGATCATCGGGCAAGTCAATCAAAGTCCATACTTTGTTCTCATATATGGATCCCATCTCAGATTTCATGGACTCAAGCCATTTCGCGGAATCTGGGCTCATCATCGCTTCCTCATAGTTCGTAGGTTCGTCATGGTCAAGTAACATGACATCTAGAACAGGATTACCGTACTACTCTGGTGCGGATCTCACTCTGGTTGACCTACGAGGTTCGATAGTAACTTGATCTAAAGTTACATGATCATCATCACTAGCTTCCTCACTAATTGGTGTAGGAGTCACAGGAACAGATTTCTGTGATGAACTACTTTCCAATAAGGGAGCAGGTATAGTTACCTTATCAAGTTCTACTTTCCTCCCACTCACTTCTTTCGAGAGAAACTCCTTCTCTAGAAAGGATCCATTCTTAGCAACAAATGTCTTGCCTTCAGATCTGTGATAGAAGGTGTACCCAACTGTCTCCTTTGGGTATCCTATGAAGACACATTTCTCCGATTTGGGTTTGAGCTTATCAGGATGAAACTTTTTCACATAAGCATCACAACCCCAAACTTTAAGAAACGACAACTTTGGTTTCTTGCCAAACCACAGTTCATATGGCGTCGTCTCAACGGATTTAGATGGTGCCCTATTTAACGTGAATGCAGCTGTCTCTAATGCATAACCCCAAAACGATAGTGGTAAATCGGTAGGAAACATCATAGATTGCACCATATCTAATAAAGTACGGTTACGATGTTCGGACACACCATTACATTGTGGTGTTCCAGGTGGCGTGAGTTGCAAAACTATTCCGCATTGTTTCAAATGAATACCAAACTCATAACTCAAATATTCTCCTCCATGATAAGATCGTAGAAACTTTATTTTCTTGTTACGATGATTTTCCACTTCACTCTGAAATTATTTGAACTTTTCAAATGTTTCAGACTTATGTTTCATCAAGTAGATATACCCATATCTGCTCAAATCATCTGTGAAGATCAGAAAATAGTGATACCCGCCGCGAGCCTCAACACTTATTGGACCGCACACATCAGTATGTATTATTTCCAACAAGTCTGTTTGCTCGCTCCATTGTTCCGAAGAACGAAGTCTTAGTCATCTTGCCCATGAGGCATGGTTCACAAGCATCAAGTGATTCATAACCAAGTGATTCCAAAAGTCCATCAACATGGAGTTTCTTCATGCGCTTTACACCAATATGACCTAAACGGCAGTGCCACAAATAAGTTGCACTATCATTATTAACTTTGCATCTTTTGGCTTCAATATTATGAATATGTGTATTACTACGATCGAGATTCAATAAACCATTCACCTTGGGTGTATGACCATTGAAGGTTTTATTCATGTAAACAGAACAACAATTATTCTCTGACTTTAAATGAATAACAGTATTGCAATAAACATGATCAAATCGTATTCATGCTTAACGCAAACACCAAATAACATTTATTTAGGTTCAACACTAATCCCGAAAGTATAGGGAGTGTGTGATGATGATCATATCAATCTTGGAACCACTTCCAACACACATCGTCACTTCACCCTTAACTAGTCTTTGTTTATTCTGCAACTCTCGTTTCGAGTTACTAATCTCAGCAACTGAACTAGTATCAAATACCGAGGGCTTTCTATAAACACTAGTAAAGTACACATCAATAACATGTATATCAAATATACCTTTGTTCACTTTGCCATCCTTCTTATCCGCCAAATACTTGGGGCAGTTCTGCTTCCAGTGACCAGTCCCTTTGCAGTAGAAGCACTTAGTATCGGGCTTAGGTCTAGACTTGAGCTTCTTCACTTGAGCAACAACTTTCTTGTCGTTCTTCTTGAAGTTCCCCTTCTTCCCTTTGCCCTTTTCTTGAAACTAGTGGTCTTGTCAACCATCAACACTTGATGCTTTTCTTGATTTCTACCTTCGTCGATTTCAGCATCACGAAGAGCTTGGGAATCGTTTCCGTTATCCCTTGCATATTATAGTTCATCACGAAGTTCCAGTAACTTGGTGATAGTGACTAGAGAACTCTGTCAATCACTATCTTATCTGGAAGATTAACTCCCACTTGATTCAAGTGATTGTAGTACTCAGACATTCTGAGCATATGCTCACTAGATGAGCTATTCTCCTCCATCTTGTAGGCTAAGTGCTTGCAAAGGTCTCATACCTTTCGACATGGGCATGGGTCTGAAATACTAATTTCAACTATTGGAACATCTCATATGCTCCGTGGCATTCAAAATGTCTTTGAAGCCACGATTCTAAGCCGTAAAGCATGGTGCACTAAACTATCAGGTAGTCATCATATCGAGCTCGCCAAACGTTCATAACTTCTGCATCTGCTCCTGCAATCGGTCTGTCACCCAGCGGTGCATCAAGGACATAATTCTTCTGTGCAGCAATGAGGATAATCCTCAGATGACAGATCCAATCCGCATCATTGCTACTCACATCTTTCAACTTAGTTTTTCTCTAGGAACTGGTACGTCTCCATGGTATCTACTTTTGCAAACACTTTTGCCCTTGTTTTGGACTCTAACTTGCATGATTTGAATGGAACTAACCCAGACTAACGCTGTTTTTAGCAGAATTGCCATGGTGTTATTTTTGTGCAGAAATAAAAGTTCTCAGAATGACCTAAAAATCAATGGAGAATTATTTTGGAATATATAAAAATACTAGAAGAAGAATCACGTCAGGGGGGCCTCCACCTGTCCACGAGGGTGGGGGGCGCGCCTGCCCCCCTGGGCGCGCCCCCTGCCTTGTGGCCCCCCTGACGCTCCACCGACCTCAACCTTGACTCCATATATTCACTTTCGGGGAGAAAAAACCAGGAAGAAGGATTCATCGCATTTTACGATATGGAGCCGCCGCCAAGCCCTAAACTCTCTCGGGAGGGCTGATCTGGAGTCCGTTCGGGGCTCCGGAGAGGGGAATCCGATGCCATCGTCATCATCAACCTTCCTCCATCACCAATTTCATGATGCTCACCACCGTGTGTGAGTAATTCTATCGTAGGCTTGTTGTACGGTGATGGGTTGGATGAGATTTATCATGTAATCGAGTTATTTTTGTTAGGGTTTGATCCCTAGAGTCCACTATGTTTTGAGATTGATGTTGCTATGACTTTGCTATGCTTAATGCTTGTCACTAGGGCCCAAGTGCCATGATTTCAGATCTGAACCTATTATGTTTTCATCAATATATGAGAGTTCTTGATCCCATCTTGCAAGTCTATAGTCACCTACTATGTGTTATGATCCGGCAACCCTGAAGTGACAATAATCGGGAGCACTCCCGGTGATGACCGTAGTTTGAGGAGTTCATGTATTCACTATGTGTTAATGCTTTGGTACGGTACTCTATTAAAAGGAGGCCTTAATATCCCTTAGTTTCCAATAGGACCCCGCTGCCACGGGAGGGTAGGACAAAAGATGTCATGCAAGTTCTTTTCCATAAGCACGTATGACTATATTCGGAATACATGCCTACATTACATTGATGAACTGGAGCTAGTTCTGTGTCACCCTAGGTTATGACTGTTACATGATCGATCGCATCCGGCATAATTCTCTATCACCGATCCATTGCCTACGAGCTTTCCATATATTGTTCTTCGCTTATTTACTTTTCCGTTGCTATTGTTACAATCACTATAAAACCCCAAAAATATTACTTTTGCTACCGTTACCACTACTATCATATTACTTTGCTACTAAATACCTTGCTGCAGATATTAAGTTTCCAGGTGTGGTTGAATTGACAACTCAGCTGCTAATACTTGAGAATATTCTTTGGCTCCCCTTGTGTCGAATCAATAAATTTGGGTTGAATACTCTACCCTCGAAAACTGTTGCGATCCCCTATACTTGTGGGTTATCAAGAACATTTTCTGGCGCCGTTGGCGGGGAGCATAGCTCTATTCCTTGAGTCACTTGGGATTTATATCTGCTTATCATTATGAAGAACTTGCAAGATCGAAGGACCAAGATTTTCCCCTCAACTACGAGGGGAGGTAAGGAACTGCCATCTAGCTCTACACTTGATTCACCTTCTGTTTTGAGTAAGCTTGTGACACATAAACCTGCTTCTGCTATTAATTCTGATATGTCGCATGTTATTGATGATGCCACTTCTGCTATGCATGATACTTATGATGAAACTACTTCTATGCTTGATACTACTGTGCCACTTGGTGAATTTCTTGATGAACAACTTGCTAGGGCTAGAGAGAATGAAATTATTGAAACTGATAATATTGATGAAAGTGATGATGAAGATTCTCCCCTAGATATGAATTGCCTGTTGTTCCTGACGGTTATGTTATGGATGAAGAAACTGCTAGTGACTTTCTTGCTTGCAATGATAGAAGTGATCTTAAGAAATTATTAGCTAAGCTGAAAGAAAAATCTCTGAATGCTAGAATGAAATATGATCTTGCTTATGGTACTTCACCTATCTTTATTACTGATAAGGATTATGATTTCTCGGTCGATCCTGATATAATTACTTTGGTTGAATCTGATCCTTTCTATGGCTATGAATATGAAACTGTTGTGGCACATCTTACTAAATTAAATGATGTAGCTACCCTGTTCACTAATGATGAGAAAACTCGCTATTATTATATCCTTAAATTATTTCCGTTCTCATTAAAGGGTGATGCTAATATATGGTTTAATTCTCTTGATCCTGGTTGTGTGCGTAGTACCCAGGATATGATTTACTACTTCTCTAGTAAATATTTCCCCGCTCATAAGAAACAAGCTGCTTTAAGGGAAATATATAATCTTGTGCAAATTCAAGAAGAGAGTCTCCCACAAGCTTGAGGGAGGCTTCTCCGATTACTTAATGCTTTGCCTGATCATCCTCTCAAGAAAAATGAACTACATGATATCTTTTATAATGGACTAACCGATGCTTCCAGAGATTACCTAGATAGTTGTGCTGGTTGTGTTTTCAGGGACAGAACAGTTGATCAAGCTGAAATTCTATTAAATAATATGTTGACTAATGAAAATAATTGGACACTTCCTGAACCAACTCCTAAGCCAACTCCGAAGAAAAGGGGTATTCTATTTCTCAGTCCTGAAGATATGCAAGAGGCAAAGAAATCTATGAAAGAAAAAGGTATAAAAGCTGAAGATGTTAAGAATTTACCACCTATTGAAGAAATACATGGTCTTAATTTGCCGCCTGTTGAAGAAATACATGGTCTTGATAACCCGACACAGGTAGTAAAGGTAAATTCTCTCTATAGATATGATAAAGCTGAAATCCCTCCTGCTAAGTTTGCTAGCCAATGTTTGGATGAATTTGATAACTTTATGGTTAAGAAAGAAGATTTTAATGCTTATTTTTGGGACTAACCTATTAACCGGAGGCCCAACCCAGAATTGCTGTTTTTTGCCTGTTTTAGGGTTTCGAAGAAAAGGAATATCAAACAGAGTCCAAACGGAATGAAACCTTCGGGAACGTGATTTTCTCAACGAAAAAGACCCGGGAGACTTGGACCCTACGTCAACAAAGAAAAGAGGAGGCCACGAGGTAGGGGGGCGCGCCTACCCCCCCTAGGCGCGCCCTCCACCCTTGTGGGCCCCCTGTTGCTCCACCGACGTACTCCTTCCTCCTATATATACCTACGTACCTCCAAACGGTCAGATACGGAGCCAAAACCCTAATTCCACCGCTGCAACTTTCTGTATCCACGAGATCCCATCTTGGGGCCTATTCCGGAGCTCCGCCGGAGGGGGCATCGATCACGGAGGGCTTCTACACCAACACCATAGCCCCTCCGATGAAGTGTGAGTAGTTTACCTCAGACCTACGGGTCCATAGTTAGTAGCCAGATGGCTTCTTCTCTCTTTTTGGATCTCAATACAATGTTCTCCCCCTCTCTTGTGGAGATCTATTCGATGTAATCTTCTTTTTGCGGTGTGTTTGTTGAGATTGATGAATTGTGGGTTTATGATCAAGTCTATCTATGAATAATATTTGAATCTTCTCTGAATTCTTTTATGTATGATTGGTTATCTTTGCAAGTCTCTTCGAATTATCAGTTTGGTTTGGCCTACTAGATTGATCTTTCTTGCAATGGGAGAAGTGCTTAGCTTTGGGTTCAATCTTGCGGTGTCCTTTCCCAGTGATAGTAGGGGCAGCAAGGCACATATTGTATTGTTGCCATCGAGGATAACAAGATGGGGTTTTCTTCATATTGCATGAGTCTATCCCTCTACATCTTGTCATCTTGCGTAAGGTGTTACTCTGTTTTTAACTTAATACTCTAGATGCATGCTGGATAGCGGTCGATGAGTGGAGTAATAGTAGTAGATGCAGGCAGGAGTCGGTCTACTTGTCTCGGACGTGATGCCTATATACATGATCATACCTAGATATTCTCATAACTATGCTCAATTCTGTCAATTGCTCAACAGTAATTTGTTCACCCATCGTAGAATACTTATGCTCTCGAGAGAAGCCACTAGTGAAACCTATGGCCCCCGGGTCTATCTTCATCATATTAATCTCCTACTACTTAGTTATTTCCTTTGCTATTTACTTTGCCTTTATTTTAATTTGCATCTTTATCATAAAAATACCAAAAATATTATCTTATCATATCTATCAGATCTCACTCTCGTAAGTGGCCTTATAGGGATTGACAACCCCTATTTCGTTGGTTGCGAGGATTTATTTGTTTTGTGCAGGTACGAGGGACTCGCGCGTAGCCTCCTACTGGATTGATACCTTGGTTCTAAAAAACTGAGGGAAATACTTACGCTACTTTGCTGCATCATCCCTTCCTCTTCGGGGAAAACCAATGCAGTGCTCAAGAGGTAGCAAGAAGGATTTCTGGCGCCGTTGCCAGGGAGGTCTACGCAAAAGTCAACATACCAAGTAACCATCACATAACCTTATCTCCCGCATTACATTATTTGCCATTTGCCTCTCGTTTTCCTCTCCCCCACTTCACACTTGCCGTTTTATTTGCCCTCTCTCTCTATCCTCCCTCTCTTTCTCTATTTGCCTCTATTTGCCCGCTTGCTTTTTGTTTGCTTATGTGTTAGTTTGCTTGCTCGTCACGATGGCTCAAGATAATACTAAATTGTGTGACTTCACCAATACAAACAACAATGATTTTATTAGCACTCCGATTGCTCCTCTTACTGATGCTGAATCTTGTGAAATTAATGCTGCTTTGCTGAATCTTGTCATGAAAGATCCGTTTTCCGGCCTTCCTAGTGAAGATGCCGCTACCCATCTAAATAGCTTCGTTGATTTGTGTGACATGCAAAAGAAGAAAGATGTGGATACTGATATTGTTAAATTGAAGCTATTTCCTTTTTCGCTTAGAGATCGTGCTAAAGCTTGGTTTTCGTCTTTGCCTAAAAATAGTATTTATTCATGGAATAAGTGCAAAGATGCTTTTATCTCTAAGTATTTTCCTCCCACTGAGATCATTTCTCTTAGAAACAATATTATGAATTTTAAGCAACTTGATCATGAACATGTTGCGCAAGCTTGGGAGAGAATGAAATTAATGATACATAATTGCCCTACTCATGGTTTAAATTTGTGGATGATTGTTCAGAATTTTTATGCCGGATTGAATTTTGCTTCTAGAAATCTTTTAGATTCGGCCACGGGAGGCACTTTTATGGAAATCACTTTAGGAGAAGCTACTAAACTCCTAGATAATATTATGGTTAATTATTCTCAATGGCATACTGAAAGATCTACTAATAAAAAGGTGCATGCGATAGAAGAAATTAATGTTTTAAGTGGAAAGATGGATGGACTTATGAAATTATTTGCTAATAAGAGTGTTTCTTCTAATCCTAATGATATGCCCTTGTCTACTTTGATTGAGAATAATAATGAATCTATGGATGTGAATTTTGTTGGTAGGAACAATTTTGGTAACAACGCGTATAGAGGAAATTTCAATCCTAGGCCTTATCCTAGTAATCCCTCTGTCGGTGTCAAAATCGGCGGATCTCGGGTAGGGGGTCCTGAACTGTGCGTCTAGGATCGATGATAACAGGAGGCAGGGGACACGATGTTTACCCAGGTTCGGGCCCTCTTGATGGAGGTGGTACCCTACGTCCTGCTTGATTGATATTGATGATATGAGTATTACAAGAGTTGATCTACCACGAGATCATAGAGGCTAAAACCCTAGAAGCTAGCCTATGGTATGATTGTTGTATATTGTCTATCGACTAGCCTGGCCTTGGTTTATATAATGCACCGGAGGCCTAGGATAACAAGAGTCCTAGCCGAATACGCCGGTGTGGAGGAGTCCTTGTCTTGATCACCAAGTCTTGTGGAATCTTCCATGTATGCGACAACTGTCCGAACTAGCCCATGAGTATACGACCATGGGGGTCCTCGGCCCAATCTAACAGATCGGGAGATGACGTGGTGAGTACCCCCTAGTCCAGGACACTGTCAGTAGCCCCCTGAACCGGTCTTCAAGTTAGGGACGCTCCTCGATTCTTCCAAACTGTTCTTCATCTTCGGTTGCCGGTTTTGAAAACTGGTTCAACAAATCTTCTCATCTTCGATCTTGAGGATTGCCGAAATGCATTCGACAGGTTTACACATCGGGTATCCGAGGAGCCCCTTTAAGTTTCCGACCTTTATCAATGCCTTGTTATTCTTATGCCACACCTCAGGTTTGAAGTTGTTCCCGGGAGGCAGTGTCCTCTTGCGTCCAAGCTCCAACGCCGGACTGCATTCGAGGTATCTTTTGCAGCCGAGCACCAACGCCGGACCACTTTCCGAGCTCTAACGCTGGACTATGTCCAAACTCCAACACCAGACTGTATCCGGGTTCCAATGCCGGAATATATCTGAGGTGTCATATCACCTTGGTTCAAAAAAGTTCAAGGAGTTTAGCCGAGCTTAATGCTGGAAATGCCCTCTATGGAGCCAGCCACTAGCGCCCGAGCTTTATGCCGGACTGCTTCCGAGGAGTTTAGCCGATTTTTGTCAATATTTTTGATTGGTGCAATTTATTCTTTGCCGAGATATATAGCCAGTAGCCCTCAAGGTGTGTATCGGTTTAAAACCCGAGATGCAGTTGAATGATGACGTAAGACCACTGATCCCAGTAGCCGCTGAGACTCAGGTTGATTTGCAAAATCGGCCTGAGGATCAAGTCCTAGCTCGGCAGAATACTTCGGGACACAAAAAGCGGCGTGCTCAGTCCTCGAGACTCAGGTTGGGTGCGGCCGACCAACTTGAGGATCAAAATCTCATCGACAACTGTATTGCACTTAAAATTTTCTGCATTGAACAGGCAATGCAGTAGCCCCCGAGACACTGGTCGGGTGGCAACACCAGATCAGGGGATCGATGTGCCCCTTTAATATTTTTAAATAATAAGACCGAAGCCCAGTAGCCCCCGAGCCTTAATGCAGGCACGGGTGGCCGAATTAAGGATCGATATCCATAGTAAAATCACAAAGTATGTGCAATGACTCTATGTATTCAAGTACTTTACGTCATTAATGCTCGGATCCGCATTGTACAAAACTTTGTTGACCGACCATCGGCTTCCACCTCCTTGGCTAGTAGCCGAGGAGTGTTTGTCCTACTTTATAAAGCCTTTATGAGGGCAAAGATTTACGACAAACAAGGCAATCTGGCCATAAGGTTTTATAAACAAAGGTACGCAGAGAGATATGCTATATTACTGTTTAACATAAGAAATGTCTTCCAAAGAAAATAGTCCCGCTATCGGTCCCTTTCTTTGGGTTGTCATGCTAAGCATGATCATGAAACCTCAGCTCTAATGTAAGAGCAAAATATTGAGGATTTTAGTTTGGGAGGCCAGTTACTAGCCCCCGGTAGTGTTCGGCGACAGTCAAGGTCAAGCCGTAAACACTTCGGCCATTGTTATGAATGGCCCGTCATTTAACACCGTCATCAAATTGCTGACCAGTTTACGCTTATTGTGATAGTCAGTTTTCGGCTTTCTCCACTGAGCTGCTTAACCATGTGAGCTGGAAGCACAATCGCAGTGGTTCTCCCTTTGCACACCTAGCCGAACAAAGCGGAACGTAGGAGGCAAGTGCAGGAGCCAGGCAACCCATCTATTGACCGAAGACACAATTCGAAACCAATGCATATATAGTGAGATCCGAGAATGTTTTTGCCGAATCTATAAAGGTGTCCGGCATTGCACTGTGAGACTTGTGCTGGAAACACACAAATAGTTTAAAAGTGCCCAAAAGCTTGGAAAACCAAAAAACGTCAGTACAAACATGACGTCCGAACAAGATCAAGTGTTTGGTGCCAATCCAAAAATTGGAAGAGAAAGAAAAAATGTGCTTCTGTTGTGTTTTGACAACGACCAAGAAGAAAACACATTTACAGCTCATATATAAATTTTAAGAGCCCCCAAGTGACTTGGGTAAGAATTTTATGTATAACGATTGTATGTACCGAAGTAATTATATCATATTTGTGTTCACCCGAACTTTAAACGCGTCTTAACCGACCGTCGGCTTCTCCCTCTTCGGCCAAGGGCCGAAAAGTGTCATGTACTCTGCCTGTCGAGAGTATCGACGGTGTTTCCAATGACCAGGCAATCAGGCCATAAGGCTGTAATATACAAAGCGCGCTTAGGGAACTTATGCTATATTACTAACGAAGTGTAAGAAGCATCTTCGAAGAAAATAGTACCCCCACCAATACCTTTCTTCGGTGCTCATTATTACTATGAGACTTGTGCAATAGATTTTTTGTACTTGTGAGTTCCGTTGTGTGCCGACCATGATTGAAAACAATAAGAGTGCTAGCTTTCGGCTTCACACAGTCTGAGGTCAGAGCTCGGATGACCCGGTCGTGACAATCGCAGAGGTGCTCCCTTTACTCCCTAGCTGAATAATCGGGAACGTAGGGGTAAACACAGGAGCGAGGCAACCCAGCTTGCAAATCGCTTAAGTCAATATGGTGCATATTGTGGCCTAATACATGAACAAGGAACGAATCCGTACAAGTATAATCATATGCAAGAGGAAAAGCTTCATAAAGGAAGCCCCCAAGTAAACGGGGTATTTGAATTTGTCCGTCGCAAACAAAGTTTGGACAAGGAAATTTTTTACAAGCAACTTTTTTCCAAAAAAGTATAATGCTTGGTCGAACCAAACACAAGTTAAAAATTTAAAACTTTGAGCATGAAGGCAACTTAGCTGGTTAATGTGTTCGGTATTGATGACGTGACCCGAGCTTGATGCGGGACAAGGTTCCATCCCCCAAGCCGGTCCCAAGGTGGCGGAGCAAAGAGCTTGGCACTCCGAAGTGGTGACATAGCACGGTCAATGCGGGCCGACAGAGTGATGCCGAAGTCCCTGGCATGGGGTAATGAAGTGTTGACGAAGCCTCCCATCCAGCCGAGGTGACGTGGTATGTCAGTACGCCGAGTTGACGATACTGCCCAACCCGGATCATTTTCCTGTGCACAAAAAATAGTGCAAACCGGAGATAATAGTAATAATAATAATTAAAAAAAATCGTTGCATAATGAATGATTTATGCAAAGTGAGTAATAAAAGAAATATGGCATGGCACCGAAGTCAATGTCGATGCAGGGTGTCGGCGTGATGCGGTAAAGGCGTGGCAAAGCCTGAATTCACAGGTCGGTCCGAGTTCCGGATGCGGCGTTCGCCGAACTATGTACGGAAACTGACCGAACCACCGTGCGACCGTCGTTAATGCGGCCACCATTTGATAGACCTATGTACATATGATGGACAAACCAGAGTAATAATTTCTTGGAAAAAATAAACCCAAACAAGCAAAAAATACTAGGATTAATAGCACCTAGTTTATTTGTTGGAGCAATCCGAAGAAAGGTGATTCCCAAAATTGGGACTCGATCCGCACACCCATTACCTGATGGGCGATAAAGCGATGGCATGATGATGCTGGCAAAGGTTGGCTCGCCGAGGCAAAGCCCTCGGTCGAGCTAACGTGATGGAGCTAGTCGGCTAGTGACGCCGAAGTCTCCGGAGTAGGTTGATGAAGAGATGACAAAGCCCCCGGTCCAGCCGAGATGTCGAAGCCACGATGTCAGCCGATGAGTCGAAGTAGGTCGGCGTGATGGACACCAGCTTGAAGAAGCAATAGTGCGGCCCTGCCGATATAGGTCATGGAGTGGTCGATGCTGGCTTGATGAAGTGACCGCGCGGCGATGCCGGTATGCCCGCTTCGTGTAATCCGTGGGGCGGCGATGTTGGTGATGATTTATCCTTTGCGATGCCGGACTCTTGTTCGGCTTACCGAGATGATGATCCAAAGAAGTTGATCTCGGCTCAACAAAGTGACGACGTGTCTAGCGCAAGTCGGCAGCCTTGGAGCAATATTGCCGGACTGGTTTGACACCAGCATGATGATGAGGATGACCTCAGGGGAGGCTTAAAAAATTTACGGGCACGTATTTAAAAACAACACACAATACCCTAGAAGAGAATTCCTCTAAAAAGGTTGTCCAATATCACGTTCATAAAGAAACATGAATTCGGGTCGGATCCGTATTCGCGCAGAAAACGGATCTGAAAATCGGTCCACTCATCGGAAGGTTCCTGGAGTTTGAACCGTCAGATCGAGCTGAAATTTGGAGGTGTGGTAGACATGGGAATTTCGCAGTAGATGAACGATTGGATCTTCCAAAGGACCTCCGAGCTGGGCTCTGGAGACCACGCCCTAAACTTGTCCAGATTCCTGTCCAGATTTGACAAGGCTCCGGTATATTGTAGATTGTCAGAGATTCCTCCATCGGAACTCGACGAAATTTTGCATGGTTGTTGTAGACGTAATTCTGCACTATTCCACCAAAGCAATCGTCAAACCGACGCTCGAGGAGGTGGTGACGGCGAATACAAGTTCGCTGTCCATAAAAACAGCACGGCCGCCCGAGGGCAATGTTGACGTTGAGCCCTCGAGCTCAATGGATGACTCCTCTATGATCATGATAGAGATCGGAGTTGATGTTGAAGAAGGCCCCCGTCCGAACATGACGATCGGAGATGGAGCACGGTCCTCGGTCGAGCCAAGTTGACCAGTCGAGCCGGCGTCGCAGTTGACCTGCGGGCGAGCCATTGATCCTTTTGCCGATCACACAGCGGAGCTCTCAATGAAAGCACCAATGTCAGTGTCAAAACCGGCGGATCTTGGGTAGGGGGTCCCGAACTGTGCGTCTAGGATCGATAGTAACAGGAGGCAGGGGACACGATGTTTACCCAGGTTCGGGCCCTCTTGATGGAGGTAATACCCTACGTCCTGCTTGATTGATATTGATGATATGAGTATTACAAGAGTTGATCTACCACGAGATCGTAGAGGCTAAAACCCTAGAAGCTAGCCTATGGTATGATTGTTGTATATTGCCTATCGACTAGCCTGGCCTTGGTTTATATAATGCACCGGAGGCCTAGGATAACAAGAGTCCTAGCCGAATACGCCGGTGGGGAGGAGTCCTTGTCTTGATCACCAAGTCTTGTGGAATCTTCCATGTATGCGACAACTGTCCAAACTGGCCCATGAGTATGCGGCCATGGGGGTCCTCGGCCCAATCTAACAGATTGGGAGATGACGTGGTGAGTACCCCCTAGTCCAGGACACTGTCACCCTCTAATAATTATGGTAATTCCTAAAACAATTCTTATTGAAATTATAATAAGATGCCCTCTGATTTTGAATCTAATATTAAAGAATTTATTACTTCACAAAAGAATTTTAATGCTATGATTGAAGAAAAATTGCTTAAGATTGATGATTTGGCTAGGAACGTTGATAGAATTTCTCTTGATGTTGATTCTTTGAAACTTAGATCTATTCCACCTAAGCATGATATCAATGAGTCTCTAAAAGCCATGAGAATTTCCATTGATGAGTGCAAAGAAAGAACCGCTAGGATGCGTGCTAAGAAAGATGTCTTTATAAGAGTGTGTTCTTCTAGTTGCTATGAAAATAAAGATGAAGATCTAAAAGTTATTGATGTGTCCCCTATTAAATCTTTGTTTTGCAATATGAATCTTGATAATGATGGGACTGAATATGATCCACCTTTAGCTAGAAGGCGTTCCAAGAATTCAGAATTTGTTGATCTTGATGCTAAAATTGATAAAAGTGGGATTGAAGAAATTAAAATCCTAGATGTTGCTAAACCCACTATTATGGATTTCAAGGAATTTAACTATGAAAATTGCTCTTTTATTGATTGTATTTCCTTGTTGCAATCCATGCTAAATTCTCCTCACGCTTATAGTCAAAATAAATCGTTTACTAAACATATCGTTGATGCCTTGATGCAATCTTATGAAGAAAAACTTGAATTGGAAGTTTCTATCCCTAGAAAACTTTATGATGAGTGGAAACCAACTATTAAAATTAAAATTAAAGATCATGAATGCTATGCTTTATGTGATTTGGGTGCTAGTGTTTCCACGATTCCAAAGACTTTGTGTGATTTGTTAGGTTTCCGTGATTTTGATGATTGCTCTCTAAACTTGCACCTTGCTGATTCCACTATTAAGAAAACTATGGGAAGAATTAATGATATTCTTATTGTTTCAAATAGGAATTATGTGCCCGTAGATTTTATTATTCTTGACATAGATTTCAATCCTTCATGTCCTATTATTCTTGGTAGACCTTTCCTTAGAACGATTCGTGCAATTATTGATATGAAGGAAGGAAATATTAGATTTCAATTTCCATTAAGGAAAGGCATGGAACACTTTCCTAGAAAGAAAATTAAATTACCTTATGAATCTATTATGAGATCCACTTGTGGATTGCCTACCAAAGATGGCAATACCTAGATCTATTCTTGATTGTTATGCCTAGCTAGGGGCGTTAAACGATAGCGCTTGTTGGGAGGCAACCCAATTTTATTTTTATTCCTTGACTTTTGATCCTGCTTATTAATAAATAATTTATCTAGACTCTGTTTTGGTTGTGTTTTTTGTGTTTAATTAGTGTTTCTGCCAAGTAGAACCGTTGGGAAGACTTGGGGAAAGTCTTGTTGAACTTGCTGTAAAAACAGAAACTTTAGCGCCCACGAGAACTGCTGTCATTTTTATTTGGAAAGTGTTATTTAGTTAATTATTTTTGCAGATGATTAATAGATAAATTCCTCACGTCCAGCAATTTATTTTAGAATTTTTGGGGTTCCAGATCTTGCGCTAGCTACAGATTACTACAGACTGTTCTGTTTTTGACAGATTCTGTTTTTCGTGTGTTGTTTGCTTATTTTGATGAATCTATGGCTAGTAAAATAGTTTATAAACCATAGAGAAGTTGGAATACAGTAGGTATAACACCAATATAAATAAAGAATTAGTTCATTACAGTACCTTGAAGTGGTCTTTTATTTTCTTTCGCTAACGGAGCTCACGAGATTTTCAACTTTAATTTTGTGTTGTGAAGTTTTCAAGTTTTGGGTAAAGATTTGATGTATTATGGAACAAGGAGTGGCAAGAGCCTAAGCTTGGGGATGCCCATGGCACCCCCAATATAATCTAAGGACACCTAAAAGCCAAAGCTTGGGGATGCCCCGGAAGGCATCCCCTCTTTCGTCTACTTCTATCGGTAACTTTACTTGGAGCTTTATTTTTATTCGCCACATGATATGTGTTTTACTTGGAGTGTCTTGTATGATTTGAATCTTTGCTTGTTAGTTTACCACAATCATCCTTTCTGTACACACCTTTTGAGAGAGCCATACATGATTTGGAATTTGTCAGAATACTCTATGTGCTTCACTTATATCTTTTGAGTTATATAGTTTTGCTCTAGTACTTCACTTATATCTTTTAGAGCACGGTGGTGGATTTGTTTTATAGAAACTATTTATCTCTCATGCTTCACTTAGATTATTTTGAGAGTATTAATAGCATGGTATTTTGCTTAAAATCCTAATATTCTAGGTGTTCAAGATTAGTAAAATTTTCTTAAGAGTGTTTTGAATACTAAGAGAAGTTTGATGCTTGATGATTGTTTTGAGATATGGAGGTAATAATATCAAAGTCGTGCTAGTTGAGTAGTTGTGAAATTGAGAAATACTTGTGCTGAAGTTTGCAAGTCCCGTAGTGTAACACCCTCGATGCGACTATATCTCCCACGTGTCGAGGCACGACTTAGAGGCATAATCGCATTGAAGGCATATGTCGCAAGTCAGGCAATCATCACAAACATCCCATGTAATATAATTAATAAAAGGGGAGATAACATAGTTGGCTTACAATCGCCACGTCAATCAAGTACATAAATAACATTACAATCATCCAAACACTCATGGCCCGACTACGACGCCAAAATAAAAGATAACCCAACATGCGACACGGTCCCGATCACCCCCAATAGGGCACCACTACTGATCATTAGGAAAGGAAACATAGTAACGCTGAGAGTCCTCGTCGAACTCCCACTTGAGCTCGAGCGCGTCACCTAGAGCAGAATCATCAGGCCCTGCATCTGGTGTAATAGTAATCTGTGAGCCACAGGGACTCAGCAATCTCGCACCCTCGCAATCAAGACTATTTAATCTTAATAGGTAGGGTAAGGTAAAAATAAGTGGAGCTGCAACAAGCGACTAGCATATATGGTGGCTAACTTATTCGCAAAAGAGAGCGAGAAGAGGAGGCAAAGCGCGAGCGAGAAACTAGAGGACAATCTGCGCAAACATTACTCCAACACCGTGTCCACCTCCCGGACTTCGCCGAGAAGAGGCCATGACGGTAACACACTCAGTTGATTCATTTTAATTAAGTTAAGGTTCAAGTTATCTACAACCAGACATTAACAAATTCCCATCTGCCCATAACCACGGGCACGGCTTTCGAAAGTTCAAATCCCTGCAGGGGAGTCCCAACTTAGCCCATGACAAGCTCTCATGGTCAACGAAGGAATAGACCTCCTCCCGAGACGTTCCGATCAGACTCGGTACCTCGGTTCTTCAAGACACTTCGACAGGTTAAAACAAGACCAGCAACACCGCCCGAATGTGCCGACAAATCCCAATAGGAGCTGCACATATCTCGTTCTCAGGGCATACTTAGATGAGACTAGCTACGAGTAAAACCAACCCTCAAGTTGCCCCGAGGTGGCCCCGCAGGCAGCTCAGTTCGGACCAACACTCAGAGGAGCACTGGCCCCGAGGGGGGGGGTTTAAAATAAGATGACCCTTGAGTCCGTGATCCAAGGGAAAAGGCTAGGTGGCAAATGGTAAAAACCAAGGTTGGGCATTGCTGGAAGAGCTTTAATCAAGGCGAACTATCAAGGGGTTCCCATTATAACCCAACCGCGTAAGGAACGCAAAATCCGGGAACATAACACCGATATGACGGAAACTAGGGCGGCAAGAGTGGAACAAAACACTAGGCGAGAGGCCGAGCCTTCCACCCTTTACCAAGTATATAGATGCATTAAGATAACATGGCAATATAATGGTATCCCAACAAGTAAATAAATGTTCCAACAAGGAACGGTCTCCAATCTTCACCTGCAACTAGCAACGCTATAAGAGGGGCTGAGCAAAGCGGTAACATAGCCAATCAACGGTTTGCTAGGACATGGTGGGTTAGAGGTTTGACATGGCAATTTGGGAGGCTTGAAAGCAAATGGTAGGCATCGTAGCATTGGCATAGCAAAAGAGCGAGCAAACTAGCATAGCAAAGATAGTAGTGATTTCGAGGGTATGATCATCTTGCCTGCAAAGTTGTCAGAGTTGACTGGATCCTCAAAAGCAAACTCAACGGGCTCCTCGTTAGCAAACTCGTCTCCCGGCTCTACCCAAACAAGACAAACAAGCAACAAGGACACAATCAACCACGTGCAAGGATCAAACAATATGATGCTATGAAGATATGCTATGCGGGATGCGATGCGGGATGCATATGCAAGATGTGACAGGAAATGCATGGACCTGGCATCAACTTGGAAAACCAAGTGTGCCACTGGAAAGATGAGATGAAATCGTTTGAAAACAATATAAAGAACGCCGGAATCGGAGTTACGGTTTGGAAATGGCAAGCGATTCAAATATGACACCGGTCTGCGATTTACAGCAAGTAGCCATCTAAACGCAATGAGATGATCAAGCTACAGCACTCAAGCATGACAACAAAATAAATAGCAGGGATGCATTCAAGATTCTTAACAAAAGTCTAGCACTGATCTACGGCCAATTCATCCATTAACAGGTTCAAACAAGCATGGCAAAAATGCATATGGTAAACAGATCTCAGACTTTGTGAAATTAACACTTGTCTGGAATTTCAGACCAGGTAGCCCTCTTCGGAGCAATAAAACTACATGCTACAGGACCTGAACATGGCAAAGTAAAGCATGACATGGAGCTACTCAAATAACTTAACAAAAGTCCCTTAGTGACCTTGAGCCAAAAGGGATCAGAAAATATACTAACAAGCATGCGAACATAGCAAAAGCATAATCAGTTTTCACACTTTGTGAAAACTGGCACATGCTGGAACATAACTCAAGTAGGCATGTTTACGAGCTCGATGCACTCACTACGGAGCAAGTCATGACAAACTAAGCATACATCTATCAAGAACACACAAAATGCAAGATATACATGGAAAGAACAATAACATAGCATGCACGGATCAACTACAACAACATCGGCAAAATTGCAAACAAGTTGACAATCTGCCCACATTCACAAAGTAGCAAAAGTAGAGCTCTATTGACTCAAGCTAGGGTGCTCCATAAATGCAAACAAAGACATGGATGGATAGAGCACTACAAGATTAACAAAACATCCTCACTGATCATCCTCAAACGAGGCACGGATCACTAGGAAATAACATGAACATATGGCATCATGAACAAAACAGCTCAAGGACTTGGTGGAAATGCTAAGTCCCTGAAAACAGAATTAGCAAGTGCACCACTTGGCAAGATTGCACTAGGCACCACACACATCAAAAAAATACATGGGTTGCATCTCTGGAAAGATGACAAAACCCTTAACAAAACATATGTAGAGCATCATGGCATATCATGCACACAATAATCATGGCAAAAATGACAAGTCTAAATGGAGCAGCAGATCTGACAAATAACTCAAGTAGCCCTCTTCTAACAGCATTTCGGGCATCAATATGAACTAAAATGAAAATGATGCAATGGAATGAAATGATATACTCTCTGAGATGAACATTGTGATATGCTATATGCATGAATCGGAGCTACGGATGCAAAGTTACGAGGCCATGAACAGGAGCATATGGATCTGAGAATTCGGGGACTTACACGAATTCTTACCTCCGGATCTAGGGTTTGACCCGGGCACGCAAAACGAGGTTCGTCGCCGGGGCTTCGCCGGAGTTCGTCACCGGAGTAGGAGGGAGAGGCCGAGAGGGGCCAGGGAGGCGCGGGACCCGAGGGGCGGCGAGGGGCGCGGCGGGCGAGGCGGCGCGGCGGCTGGCGAGGCAGCGCGGCGGGCGAGGCGGCGCGGCGATGGTGCGGCGGCGGAGCGGCGGAGGCGGCGGTGCGGTGGTGCTGGGCGGCTCGGGGGCGGCGTTGGAGGAGAGTGGCGGCGCGGGCGGCGGCGCCCGGGAGTCGGGCCGGGAGGGCCGGTGACGGGCCGCGCGGGCCGCGACGGGTGCGGGCGGCGATTGTGGGCGCCCGGCGCCACGTGGCTTCGCGGGATTGGCCCGGGCGGATCAGGCGGACAATGTCCGTCGGCGGGGGAGTTTGTCCGGCGCGCGCGAGGTGGCGGATCTAGGGTTTCGGGGGGAAGAAGAAGAAAACAGAGGGGATCTTTTAATAGACATAGGAGGAGCTAGGAGAGTCCAAATGAGGAGCGGTTTTCGGCCACGCGATCGTGATCGAATGCTCTAGATGATGGAGAGGGTTTAGGTGGGTTTTGGGCCAAATTGGAGGGGTGTTGGGCTGCAACACACACGAGGCCTTTTCGGTTCCTCGGTTAACCGTTGGAGTATCAAACGAAGTCCAAATGATACGAAACTTGACAGGCGGTCTACCGGTAGTAAACCAAGGCCGCTTGGAAAGTCTCGGTCCAATCCGGAAATGTTTAATCCCCACACACGAAAGAAATCTAGAACTGACCACCAGAGGAGAACGAAGCGCCGGAATGCAAAACGGACAACGGGGAAAAAGCTCGAATGCATGAGACGAACATGTATGCAAATGCAATGCACATGATGACATGATATGAGATGCATGACAACGACAACAACACACGGAGACAAAGACCCGAACCCGAGAATATAAAATAACTTAAAGCCGGAAACGGCAAGAGTTGGAGTACAAATTGGGAAAGTTACATCCGGGGTGTTACAACACTCCACCACTACGAAAGGATCTCGTCCCGAGATCTATGACTGAAAGAACGCCGGGTACTCAGAACGGAGGTGATCCTCGCGTTCCCAGGTAGCTTCACGGTCGGAATGGTGTGACCACTTGACTTTGAGAAATTTGATTAACTTGTTGCGAGTCTTGCGTTCAGTCTCTTCAAGAATAGCAACTGGGTGCTCACGATAGGAAAGATCTTCTTGGAGGTCAATGTCCTCGAAGTTGACGGTGCGGTCAGGAGTCTTGAAGCACTTTCGGAGCTGAGAGACATGGAACACGTCATGAACATTTGCAAAGTTTGAAGGAAGCTCGAGTTGATAGGCGAGGTCGCCTCTCTTGCTGACAATCTTCAAAGGTCCCACGTATCTAGGGGCAAGCTTCCCTTTGATACCGAAGCGACGAGTACCTTTCATAGGAGAGACGTGGAGGTAGACATGATCTCTGATCTCGAAAGCCAAATCACTGTGCTTACTATCATAGTAGCTCTTCTGACGGGATTGGGATGCTTTGAGGTTATCACGAATGACTTTGCACATTTCCTCTGCCTCTGTGATTAAGTCATTTCCAAGAAGCTGACGTTCACCGGTTTCGGACCAGTTGAGAGGGGTGCGGCACTTCCTGCCATACAGAATTTCAAATGGGGCCTTGCCCGAACTTGCTTGAAAACTGTTGTTGTAGGAGAATTCAGCATAAGGAAGACAATCCTCCCACTTCATGCTGAAGGAGATCACACAAGCCCTGAGCATATCTTCAAGAATCTGGTTGACACGCTCGACTTGACCGCTAGTTTGAGGATGGAAAGTTGTGCTGAAGCGGATGTTGGTGCCCATGGCCTTCTGAAAAGAATCCCAAAACTTGGAGGTAAAGATGCTGCCATGGTCTGAAGAGATCACCTGTGGAATACCGTGCAGAGAGACAATACGAGAGGTATAGAGTTCCGCCAATTAAGCTGCAGTGATCGACTCTTTAATAGGCAGAAAGTGAGCCACTTTGGTGAGTTTGTCGATGACAACGAATATAGCATCATTGCCACGCTTGGACTTTGGAAACCCAGCCACGAAGTCCATTTCGATGTGGTCAAACTTCCATTCTGGAATGGCAAGAGGTTGGAGGAGACCAGCTGGCCCTTGGTGTTATGCCTTCACTCTTCTACAGACATCACATTCATTGACGAATTGAGCAATCTCGCGCTTCATTCGAGTCCACCAATAAGCCCGCTTAAGGTCCTAATACATCTTCGTACTCCGAGGGTGGATGGAGAGGAGAGAATTGTGAGCCTCGTTCATGATCACTTTACAAAGGTCACCTTTGGGCACAACAATACGATCCTCGAAGAAGAGAGTATCCTTGTCATCAAGGCGGTAGCACTTGTACTTGGGTTGACTCTTGGCAATCCCAATCTTCACCTTTTTCACCATAGCATCAAGAAGCTGGGCTTGGCGAATCTGGTCTTCCAAGGTAGGAGAGACTTGAAGGTTGGTGAGGAAACCTTGAGGAACAACTTGCAGATTAAGTTTGCGGAAAGCTTCACAAAGCTCGGGTTGATACGGCTTGAGAATCAGACTGTGGCAATAAGCCTTTCTGCTCAATGCGTCAGCAATCACATTGGCCTTGCCTGGAGTATACTTGATACTCGGATTATACTCTTGAATCATTTCGACCCATCGAGTTTGCCTGAGATTGAGATTAGGCTGAGTGAAGATGTACTTGAGACTCTTGTGATCAGTGAAAATGTCCACTTTTCTTCCCAATAGAAGATGTCTCCAAGTCAAAAGAGCATGCACAACTGCCGCCAACTCGAGATCATGAGTGGGGTAGTTCTTCTCATTGGGCTTCAATTGGCGAGAGGTATACGCAACAACTTTCTTCTCTTGCATCAAAACTGCGCCAAGACCTTGGAGAGAGGCATCACAAAAGACCTCGTACGGCTTGGATTCATCAGGCGGAGTCAGAACTGGAGCAGTGATCAATTTCTCTTTCAAAGTGTTGAAAGCAATGTCACACTCCGGAGACCAAACGTACTTGACGTGCTTCTGGAGAAGATTATAGAGAGGCTTCGCGATCTTAGAAAAGTTTTCAACGAATCTTCGACAATAGCTTGCGAGACCGAGGAAGCTACGGAGTTGCTTCACGTTCTGAGGAGGTTCCCAATTCACAATTGCAGACACCTTCTCAGGATTCACAGCAATGCCCTTGGCAGAGATGATATGACCAAGATAAAGAACCTCATCGAGCCAAAATTCACACTTGGAGAACTTGGCGTAGAACTGGTGTTCTCTGAGCTTATCGAGTACCAAACGCAAGTGCTTGGCATGATCTTCCTTGTTCTTCGAGAAAACCAGAATGTCGTCGAGATAGACCAAAATGAAGTCATTGGTGTAGGCGTTGAAGATGAAGTTCATCATGCGAGAGAACGTCGGAGGAGCATTGACGAGGCCAAAAGACATGACAGTGTATTCATATGAACCATAGCTTGTCCTGAAAGCCGTCTTGGGAATATCTTGCTCACGGATTCGAATCTGATGATAACCCATACGGAGATCAAGCTTGGAGAATACTTGGGCACCTTTGAGTTGTTCGAACAGCTCATTGATGTTGGGAAGTGGGTATTTGTTCTTTATGGTCTTCTTGTTCAATGGACGGTAATCAACACAAAGTCGGTCCGTTCCATCCTTCTTCTTCACAAAAAGAACACCACAACCCCACGGAGAAGAACTAGGCCGGATGAGACCCATTTTCTCTTGAATATCGAGTTGCTTCTTCAGCTCCTTCAACTCTTCAGGTCCGAGCTTGTAAGGACGCTTGCACACAGGTTCCGTACCGGGCTCAAGATCAACAACGAATTCAACTGGCCGGTGCGGAGGCATTCCTGGAAGCTCTTCTGGAAAGACGTCTTGATATTCGCAAACGACTGGAATTTGCGAGATAGCATCCAGTTCACCCTTCTCATTGAGAGAAAACAGACGGATGGTATTATCCCGAGCGGCAAAGACAATTACATCCTCAGACGAATGAGTCAATTGAATCTGCCTGGCTGCACAATCAAGCTGAGCCTTGTGCTTAGAAAGCCAATCCATCCCGAGAATAAGATCAATATCCGAGTTACCAAGAACCATTGGATATGCCAGAAACTTGAAATCACCCATCATGATAGAAATATCCGGAATCATCATACTAGAACTCAGACGCTTAGCCGGAGAGACGACTTGCATAGCTCTAGGTAAAGCCTTAGTACTAAAATTGTTCTCTGATGCAAATGGGAATGACATGAAGGAATGCGATGCACCAGAGTCAAAAAGTACTTTTGCAGGAATATCGTTAACAGGAAGGTTACCCATGATGACATCTGATGAGTCCTCTGCCTGAGCTGCATTCATCAAGTTGACCTTGGCGTGCTTGGGGTTATGCTTGACCACAGCTGTACTTGCCGATCTGACAGGAGGAGGAGGAGGAAGACGCCTCTGGTTGAAACACTTGTTGGCATAGTGACCCTTCTGTTGACACTTGTTGCACGTGACCTCTGAAAGCGGACGGTGATATGGAGCACTTGATCTTGGAGCTTGAGACAAAGTCTTGTTCTCAAAGCCAGGGTTGGGTGGGTGGGAAGAACCACTGCCACCTTTGCTCTTCTGCTGATACGGCTGACGAAACGGAGGAGGAGGAAGCCAATACTTCTGCTGCTTGGACACTTGAGTAGAGGAAGAAGGAGTAACATCTCTGACTCGCTTCTTGGAAGCATCACACCTCAACTGAGCGGCCTCTTGCTTCAGTGCCATGTTGTAGAACTCATCGTACCTCAAGGGCTCAAAGAGAACAAGAGCTAGCTGAATTTCTTCTCTGAGACCACCCCTGAACTGGTATATCATGCTCTTCTCATCAGGGATGTCCTGCTTGGCAAAGCGGGTGAGCTTCTGAAACAACTTGTTGTAGTCATAGACAGACAAAGAGCCTTGCTTCAGGTTGCGGAATTCCTCACACTTGCTTTCAACCACGCTCTGCGGGATATGGTGAGCTCAAAAATCTTGACGGAATTCATCCCAAGTGATCACACGTCCACCTCTGGAATCCTTGTACTGCTGGAACCATTCTGCAGCTTGATCTTTGAGTTGGAAGGAAGCGAACTTGACAAAGTCCTCAGGCCTGACGTTACTGCACTCGAAATGCTTGCACAGATCCACAAGCCAATCGTCAGCATCGGTTGCCTCAACACAATTTCTGAAAGTCTTTGGCCCGTTAGCAAGGAACTGGTTGAGTGTAGCAGAGTGATTCTGATTGTTGCCTTGGTTCCCTTGGTTGCGCTCTTGAAGAATTTGCATGATCAACTGTGTGTTTGCATTGGTTGCGGCCATCACAGCTTGCCATGCCTACGGAGGAGGTGGAGGTGGTGGCGGATCAGGATTCGGAGTCGTGCGCGTTGGAGGAGCCATCCTGAAGAGGTTGACATCCATTAGCACATCGATAGGCAAATATTGAAGCTTAATCCAACGGAATGAAAATTGCAACATATAGTCTTCACATCCAAACAAAATGAACGAATGCATTCCTCTTGAAATGGTCACATATCCATAAATAGAGAAGCCACGTAGAATTAAGGTAGAGAAATAAATCAAAAAGGTACGGATCAAGAACGAATAATCGGTAAGAAATCCCAATCTCAAACCAATATCCGTGGAAGAAGAACTAGAGCTACAAGAATTCCCACCTATGAAACTCCCGAACCTTTCCGGTTATGCAATCAGGTGTTGGGGATACAGGGGAAGCATAATACCTCACCCAATTCTAGCAAATCCTACATCCAGCTGTATCCATCCTTCAACACATAAACGAGAAAAACTTCGGAAACCATCTACCTCAACCTTCGAAAAGCATCCGTTATACAAGTTATGGCGATACTCCCGAACTCCCGCCCCAGTACTGGGTGGCGTCGAGGTTATCTCACCAACGAACTACATAAAAGAGATTTTTGATGTCGGCGTGCTAAACTCAGGTATTCCAGAATAGCAACGATAAAATTATGACGACAACACCTCAGAGCTCAACTCCCCGGGACACTTCCACTAAACCCCTGACAGGAGGCACCAAGACAATGTTCTCATCATAAAACCATCGGAACGATTCCAAGATACCCGCGTGATCCTAAATTTTTTTTAGTGAAATTTGAGAAGAGAAGAGTCAAAACTCTATGCCAGGATGCCTTACCAGAGCGATGAGGAGACTGGGAAGTAAAAAGAATTCCTAAAATCTCCGATATATAATTCCTAAATGACTCAAAACATTTTTCTAGACACAACTCGGCTGCTAAAAACGATCAAGCAATGGGGCTCCTAAGGTCGGGGAAGGCTCTGATTACCAACTTGTAACACCCTCGATGCGACTATATCTCCCACGTGTCGAGGCACGACTTAGAGGCATAATCGCATTGAAGGCATATGTCGCAAGTCAGGCAATCATCACAAACATCCCATGTAATATAATTAATAAAAGGGGAGATAACATAGTTGGCTTACAATCGCCACGTCAATCAAGTACATAAATAACATTACAATCATCCAAACACTCATGGCCCGACTACGGCGCCAAAATAAAAGATAACCCAACATGCGACACGGTCCCGATCACCCCCAACAGGGCACCACTACTGATCATCAGGAAAGGAAGCATAGTAACGTTGAGAGTCCTCGTCGAACTCCCACTTGAGCTCGAGCGCGTCACCTGGAGCGGAATCATCATGCCCTGCATCTGGTGTAATAGTAATCTGTGAGCCACAGGGACTCAGCAATCTCGCACCCTCGCGATCAAGACTATTTAAGCTTAATAGGTAGGGTAAGGTAAAAATAAGTGGAGCTGCAGCAAGCGACTAGCATATATGGTGGCTAACTTATTCGCAAAAGAGAGCGAGAAGAGGAGCAAAGCGCGAGTGAGAAACTAGAGGACAATCTGCGCAAACATTACTCCAACACCGTGTCCACCTCCCGGACTCCGCCGAGAAGAGGCCATCACGGTAACACACTCAGTTGATTCATTTTAATTAAGTTAAGGTTCAAGTTATCTACAACCGGACATTAACAAATTCCCATCTGCCCATAACCATGGGCACGGCTTTCGAAAGTTCAAATCCCTGCAGGGGAGTCCCAACTTAGCCCATGACAAGCTCTCACGGTCAACAAAGGAATAGACCTCCTCCCGAGACGTTCCGATCAGACTCGGTACCTCGGTTCTTCAAGACACTTCGACAGGTTAAAACAAGACCAGCAACACCGCCCGAATATGCCGACAAATCCCGATAGGAGCTGCACATATCTCGTTCTCAGGGCACACTCAGATGAGACTAGCTATGAGTAAAACCAACCCTCAAGTTGCCCCGAGGTGGCCCCGCAGGCAGCTCAGTTCAGACCAACACTCAGAGGAGCACTGGCCCCGGGGGGGGGGGGGTTAAAAGAAGATGACCCTTGAGTCCGCGAAACCCAAGGGAAAAGGCTAGGTGGCAAATGGTAAAAACCAAGGTTGGGCATTGCTGGAAAATCTTTAATCAAGGCGAACTATCAAGGGGTTCCCATTATAACCCAACCGCGTAAGGAACGCAAAATCCGGGAACATAACACCGATATGACGGAAACTAGGGCGGCAAGAGTGGAACAAAACACTAGGCAAGAGGCCGAGCCTTCCACCCTTTACCAAGTATATAGATGCATTAAGATAACATGGCAATATAATGGTATCCCAGCAAGTAAATAAATGTTCCAACAAGGAACGGTCTCCAATCTTCACCTGCAACTAGCAATGCTATAAGAGGGGCTGAGCAAAGCGGTAACATAGCCAATCAACAGTTTGCTAGGACATGGTGGGTTAGAGGTTTGACATGGCAATTTGGGAGGCTTGAAAGCAAATGGTAGGCATCGTAGCATTGGCATAGCAAAAGAGCGAGCAAACTAGCATAGCAAAGATAGTAGTGATTTCGAGGGTATGATCATCTTGCCTGCAAAGTTGTCAGAGTTGACTGGATCCTCGAAAGCAAACTCAACGGGCTCCTCGTTAGCGAACTCGTCTCCCGTCTCTACCCAAAAAAGACAAACAAGCAACAAGGACACAATCAACCACGTGCAAGGATCAAACAATATGATGCTATGAAGATATGCTATGCGGGATGCATATGCAAGATGTGACAGGAAATGCATGGACCTGGCCTCAACTTGGAAAACCAAGTGTGCCACTGGAAATATGAGATGAAATCGCTTGAAAACGATATAAAGAACGCCGGAATCGGAGTTACGGTTTGGAAATGGCAAGCGATTCAAATATGACACCGGTCTGCGATTTACAGCAAGTAGCCATCTAAACGCAATGAGATGATCAAGCTACAGCACTCAAGCACGACAACAAAATACATAGCAGGGATGCATTCAAGATGCTTAACAAAAGTCTAGCACTAAGCTACAGCCAATTCATCCATTAACAAGTTCAAACAAGCATGGCAAAAATGCATATGGTAAACAGATCTCAGACTTTGTGAAATTAACACTTGTCTGGAATTTCAGACCAGGTAGCCCTCTTCGGAGCAACAAAACTACATGCTACAGGACCTGAACATGGCAAAGTAAAGCATGGCATGGAGCTACTCAAATAATTTAACAAAAGTCCCTTAGTGGCCTTGAGCCAAAAGGGATCAGAAAATATACTAACAAGCATGCGAACATAGCAAAAGCATAATCAGTTTTCAGACTTAGTGAAAACTGGCACATGCTGGAACATAACTCAAGTAGGCATGTTTACGAGCTCGATGCACTCACTACGGAGCAAGTCATGACAAACTAAGCATACATCTATCAAGAACACACAAAATGCAAGCTAGACATGGCAAGAACAATAACATAGCATGCACGGATCAACTACAACAACATCGGCAAAATTGCAAACAAGTTGACAATCTGCCCAGATTCACGAAGTAGCAAAAGTAGCAAAAATACATGGGTTACACCTCTGGAAATATGACAAAACCCTTAACAAAACATATGTAGAGCATCATGGCATATCATGCACACAATAATCATGGAAAAAATGACAAAAGTCTAAATGGAGCAGCAGATCTGACAAATAACTCAAGTAGTCCTCTTCTAACAGCATTTCGGGCATCAATATGAACTAAAATGAAAATGATGCAATGGAATGAAATGATGTACTCTCTGAGATGAACATTTTGATATGCGATATGCATGAATCGGAGCTATGGATGCAAAGTTACGAGGCCATGAACAGGAGCATATGGATCTGAGAATTCGGGGACTTAGACGAATTTTTACCTCTGGATCTAGGGTTTGACCCGGGCACGCAAAACGAGGTTCGTCGCTGGGGCTTCGCCGGAGTAGGAGGGAGAGGCCGAGAGGGGCCGGGGAGGCGCGAGACCCGAGGGGCGGCGAGGGGCGCAGCGGGTGAGGCGGCGCGGCGGCCGGCGAGGCAGCGCGGCGGGCGAGGCGGCGCGGCGATGGTGCGGCGGCGGAGCGGCGGAGGCGGCGGTGCGGTGGTGCTGGGCGGCTCGGGGGCGGCGTTGGAGGAGAGGGGCGGCGCGGGCGGCGGCGCCCGGTAGTCGGGCCGGTGACGGGCCGCGGCGGGTGCGGGCCGCGATGTGGGGGCGCGGCGCCACGTGGCTTCGCGGGATTGGCCCGGGCGGATCGGGCGGACAATGTCCGTCGGCGGGGGAGTTTGTCTGGCGCGCGCGAGGTGGCGGATCTAGGGTTTCGGGGGGAAGAAGAAGAAGAAAACGGAGGGGATCTTTAAATAGACATAGGAGGAGCTAGGAGAGTCCAAATGAGGAGCGGTTTTCGGCCACGCGATCATGATCAAACGCTCTAGATGATGGAGAGGGTTTAGGTGGGTTTTGGGCCAAATTGGAGGGGTGTTGGGCTGCAACACACACGAGGCCTTTTCGGTTCCTCGGTTAACCGTTGGAGTATCAAACGAAGTCCAAATGATACGAAACTTGACAGGCGGTCTACCGGTAGTAAACCAAGGCCGCTTGGCAAGTCTCGGTCCAATCAGGAAATGTTTAATCCCCACACACGAAAGAAATCTAGAACTGACCACCAGAGGAGAACGAAGCGCCGGAATGCAAAACGGACAACGGGGAAAAAGCTTGAATGCATGAGATGAACACGTATGCAAATGCAATGCACATGATGACATGATATGAGATGCATGACAACGACAACAACACACGGAGACAAAGACCCGAACCCGAGAATATAAAATAACTTAAAGCCGGAAACGGCAAGAGTTGGAGTACAAATTGGGAAAGTTACATCCGGGGTGTTGCACATAGCATGCACGTATGGTAAACGTTATGCAACAAATTTGAAACATGAGGTGTTATTTGATTGTCTTCCTTATGAGTGCCGGTCGGGGACGAGCGATGGTCTTTTCCTACCAATCTATCCCCCTAGGAGCATGCGCGTAGTACCGAGGTTTTTGAGGACTTGTAGATATTTGCAATAAGTATGTGAGTTATTATGACTAATGTTGAGTCCATGGATTATACGCACTCTCACCCTTCCATCCTTGCTAGCCTCTTCGGTACCGTACATTGCCCTTTCTCACATTGAGAGTTGGCGCAAACTTCGCCGGTGCATCCAAACCCCGTGATATGATACGCTCTTTCACACATAAACCTCCTTATATCTTCCTCAAAACAGCCACCATACCTACATATTATGGCATTTCCATAGCCATTCCGAGATATATTGCCATGCAACTTTTCATGATTTCGTTCATCATGACACATTCATTATTGTCATATTGCTTAGCATGATCATGTAGTTGACATAGTATTTGTGGCAAAGCCACCGTTCATAATTCTTTCATACATGTCACTCTTGGTCCATTGCATATCCCGGTACACCGCCGGAGGTATTCATATAGAGTCATCTTTTGTTCTAGTATCGAGTTGTAATCATTGAGTTGTAAATAAATAGAAGTGTGACGATCATCATTCTCTAGAGCATTTTCCCAAGTAAAGAAAAAAAAAAAAAAAAAAAAAGGAGAAGAAAGGCCATAAAAAAAATAAAAGGCCCAAAAAAGGAGAGAAAGGCCAAAAAAAGAGAAGGCCCAAAAAAAAAGAAAAAAAGAGAGAAAAAGAGAGAAGGGACAATGTTACTATCCTTTGCCACACTTGTGCTTCAAAGTAGCACCTTAATCTTCATGTTAGAGAGTCTCTTGTTTTGTCACTTTCATATACTAGTGGGAATTTTTCATTATATAACTTGGCTTGTATATTCCAACAACGGGCCTCCTCAAGTGCCCTAGGTCTTCGTGAGCAAGCAAGTTGGATGCACACCCACTAGTTTCTTTTGTTGAGCTTTCAGCTCTAGTGCATCCGTTGCATGGCAATCCCTACTCCTTGCATTAATATCAATCGGTGGGGATCTCCATAGCCCATTGATTAGCCTCGTTGATGTGAGACTTTCTCCCTTTTTGTCTTCTCCCCATAACCCCCCTCATTATATTCTATTCCACCCATAGTGCTATGTCCATGGCTCGCGCTCATATATTGCGTGAAAGTTTATAGGTTTGAGATTACTAAAGTATGAAACAATTGCTTGGCTTGTCATCGGGGTTGTGCATGATAAGAACATTCGTGTGTGACGAAAATGAAACATGACTAAACCATATGATTTTGTAGGGATGAACTTTCTTTGGCCATGTTATTTTGAGAAGACATAATTGCTTAGTTAGTATGCTTGAAGTATTATTATTTTTATGTCAATATGAACTTTTGTCTTGAATCTTTCGGATCCGAATATTCATACCACAATTAAGAAGAATTACATTAAAATTATGCCAAGTAGCACTTCGCATCAAAAATTCTGTTATTATCATTTACCTACTCGAGGACGAGCAGGAATTAAGCTTGGGATGCTTGATATGTCTCCAACGTATCTATAATTTTTGATTGCTCCATGGTATATTATCTACTGTTTTGGACATTATTTGGCTTTATTATCCACTTTTATATTATTTTTGGGACTAACCTATTAACCGGAGGCCCAGCCCAGAATTGCTGTTTTTTTGCCTGTTTTAGGGTTTCGAAGAAAAGGAATATCAAACAGAGTCCAAACGGAATGAAACCTTCGGGAACGTGATTTTCTCAATGAACAAGACCCGGGAGACTTGGACCCTACGTCAACAAAGAAAAGAGGAGGCCACGAGGTAGGGGCGCGCCTACCCCCCAGGCGTGCCCTCCACCCTCGTGGGACCCCTGTTGCTCCACCGACGTACTCCTTCCTCCTATATATACCTACGTACCCCCGAACGATCAGATACAGAGCCAAAACCCTAATTCCACCGCCGCAACTTTCGGTATCCACGAGATCCCATCTTGGGGCCTGTTCCAAAGCTCCGCCGGAGGGGGCATCGATCACGGAGGGCTTCTACATCAACACCATAGCCCCTCCGATGAAGTGTGAGTAGTTTACCTCAGACCTACGGGTCCATAGTTAGTAGCTAGATGGCTTCTTCTCTCTTTTTGGATCTCAATACAATGTTCTCCCCCTCTCTTGTGGAGATCTATTCGATGTAATCTTCTTTTTGCGGTGTGTTTGTTGAGACCGATGAATTGTGGGTTTATGATCAAGTCTATCTATGAATAATATTTGAATCTTCTCTGAATTCTTTTATGTATGATTGGTTATCTTTGCAAGTCTCTTCGAATTATCAGTTTGGTTTGGCCTACTAGATTGATCTTTCTTGCAATGGGAGAAGTGCTTAGCTTTGGGTTCAATCTTGCGGTGTCCTTTCCCATGACAGTAGGGGCAGCAAGGCACGTATTGTATTGTTGCCATCGAGGATAACAAGATGGGGTTTTCTTCATATTGCATGAGTCTATCCCTCTACATCATGTCATCCTGCTTAAGGCATTACTCTGTTTTTAACTTAATACTCTAGATGCATGTTGGATAGCGGTCGATGAGTGGAGTAATAGTAGTAGATGCAGGCAGGAGTCAGTCTACTTGTCTTGGACGTGATGCCTATATACATGATCATACCTAGATATTCTCATAACTATGCTCAATTCTGTCAATTGCTCAACAGTAATTTGTTCACCCACCATAGAATACTTATGCTCTCGAGAGAAGCCACTAGTGAAACCTATGGCCCCGGGTCTATCTTCATCATATTAATCTCCTACTACTTAGTTATTTCCTTTGCTATTTACTTTGCCTTTATTTTAATTTGCATCTTTATCATAAAAATACCAAAAGTATTATCTTATCATATCTATCAGATCTCACTCTCGTAAGTGGCCTTATAGGGATTTACAACCCCTATTTGCGTTGGTTGCGAGGATTTATTTGTTTTGTGCGGGTACGAGGGACTCGCACGTAGCCTCCTACTGTATTGATACCTTGGTTCTCAAAAACTGAGGGAAATACTTACGCTACTTTGCTGCATCATCCCTTCCTCTTCGGGGAAAACCAACACAGTGCTCAAGAGGTAGCAATTTGCTCAATGAATTGAATAGTAAAAATAATGACTTTGCTGTTAGAGTTGCAACTAGAGGAGGTAAAGTGAGTCAGGAACCTTTGTATCCTGAGGGCCATCCTAAGAGAATTGAGCAAGATTCTCATAGAATTAATATTGATGCACCTAGTCCTTCTAAAAGGAAGAAAAAGAAAAATGATAGGACTTTGCATGCTTCTAGTGAACCTGTTGTTGACACACCTGAGAATCCTAATGATATTTCTATTTCTGATGCTGAAACACAACCTGGTATCGAACATGAACCTAGTGATAATGTTAATGATGATGTTCATGTTGATGCTCAACCTAGCAATGATAACGATGTAGAGATTGAACCTGCTGTTGATCTTGATAACCCACAATCAAAAAATCAACGTTATGATAAGAGAGACGTTGCTGCTAGGAAGCACGGTAAAGAAAGAGAACCATGGGTTCAGAAACCCATGCCTTTTCCTCCTAAACCATCCAAGAAAAAGGATGATGAGGATTTGAGCGCTTTGCTAAAATGATTAGACCTATCTTTTTGCGTATGCGTTTGACTGATATGCTTAAAATGAATCCTTATGCTAAATATATGAAGGAAATTGTTACTAATAAGAGAAAGATACCGGAAGCTGAAATTTCCACCATGCTTGCTAATTATAATTTTAAGGGTGGAATACTAAAGAAACTTGGAGATCCAGGAGTACCAACTATACCATGCTCCATTAAAAGAAACTATGTTAAAACTGCTTTATGTGATCTTGGAGCCGGTGTTAGTGTTATGCCTCTCTCTTTATATCGTAGACTTGATTTGAATAAGTTGACACCTATTGAAATATCTTTGCAAATGGCTGATAAATCAACTGCTATACCTATCGGTATTTGTGAGGATGTGCCTGTTGTGGTTGCAAACATTACTATTTTAACGGACTTTGTTATTCTTGATATTCCCGAGGACGATAGTATGTCTATTATTCTTGGAAGACCCTTTTTGAATACTGCAGGGGTTGTTATTGATTGCACCAAAGGCAATGCCACTTTTCATGTTAATGGAAATGAGCATACGGTACACTTTCCGAGGAAACAACCTCAAGTTCATAGTATAAACTCTATTGGAAAAATTCCATCGGTTATTTTTGGAGGTTTTGAATTTCCTCTACCTACTGTCAAGAAGAAATATGATATTCTTATTGTTGGGGACATGCATATCCCCGTTGAGGTAACATAGTGTTATTCAAAATTTCTCCAGTTCCATGTTATTCGAAATGAGTTTGTTAACAAGACCCGATCAACCTTGTTAGTGGATTCCTTTTGATAAGCATGAGATGGATGAATTTAGAAAACACAACTCTCTGTACCCTCTTTTTACTTTCTGTTATTTATATTAAATAAAGCAAAAATAGTGTTTTTCTGTCTGTTTTCTGAATTATCAATGCAATAAAAAATACCCGAAAATAAAAGTTCTCCAAATGCCCTGAAAATTAAATATGATTTTTTCTAGAATATTTGAGAATATCTGGCACTGAGAACACAGCAGGGGGAGCAAGCACCTGGCCACGAGGGTCCAGGGCGTGCCCACCCCCTGGGCACGCCCCCTGCCTCGTGGGCCCATGGTGGCTCCCCTCCACTTATTCCAGCTACCACACACTCCTTCTTCCTCCCACAAAAATCACTAACCAGCTCAAACCCGAGTTCTAGCTCATCTTGCTGCCATTTTCGATCTCCTTGCTCAAAGCTCCATTCACAAAACTGCTTTGGGGAATTGTTCTTTGGTATGTGACTCCTCCAATGGTCCAATTAGTTTTTGTTCTAGTGCTTTATTCATTGCAAATTTTTGCTGCTTAGGTGACCCTGTTCTTGAGCTTGCATGTCAAATTTATATGGTCAAAAGTAGTTTTAATGCATGATATAGCCTCTAGGCACTTGTAGGAGTAGTTGCTATCAATTTTGTTGAGTTTGGTTCACTTTTATTTGAAGTTACTAAAATTTTCAGAAATCTTCAGAAAAAGATGAAGAGATTTTTGAGGGGCTCATCGAGCCGAAGCTCGAAGGATAAACAAAGTGAAGAGAACAAGAAGCCCAAGTATAATCTCCCTCGCACCGCGAAGGTTCGGCCGTGTGATGATTTCTTGAGAGCAACCAAGATTTATGATGATTTCTATGAATTGGCTGAGAATGCAGGCCTCACCGCCTTCCTCCACGACCAACGCGAACAGTATCTCTTACTCACCAGTATCTTTGTGCAAAACTTTCATTTCCATGCTAGGAGCTCACCACCTACGGTGGAATTTTATTTATATGATGAGCATAAGGAGATGTCACTTCGTGACTTTTGTCGGATTTGTTTGATACCTTTTGAGGGCAGCGTAGAGGAACCACATCGTGACGATGTGGAAGGGTTTATTGATACAATTGCTGTAGGGGAAACGAGGAAAGTTTCCGATGCAAGAATCACTAGCATACATTTTCCTGTTTTACGTTAATTTGCAATATTTGCTAGTAGATGCTTAATTGGTCACGGAAACTGTGGCAACCTTAGTGCCCCTGATATTGTTATTTTGTGGCATGCTTTGTTCCGTGATGACACATTTAGTATGGGCGCTATTGTTGCAAAGCGGTTGAACCTTAACCGTACTAAGGGCCACGTCCTTGGAGGCATCTTTGCCTCGCGCCTCGCTGCACACTTTAACATACCTATTAGGCATTATGAGAAGGAAGAGAAGTTGCTGCCTCCTGTTTTTCTAGACTATAAGAGTATGGTAGCACATGATTTTATCGTTAAGAATAAGGAAAAGATGCTTAAGTACAAGCTGATATTTGATAAAAATCACCCTGAGGCTATTACTTTGCCTGCTCCTTCCTTGTTTGACTTATCTGCAGGCAAGTACCTTGTTCCGCCGGAGGCTATTCATGCCTACCGAAAAGCCACACTAGCTGCAGAGCCAGAGCCGGAACCACAATTTGATCCTCACCGGTAGTCTGTTTATTAGTGGAATCCGGAAGAGATCGCCAACCAGTGGCACCAGGGGGATCCTTCTCAGTATGACCCTAGCTACAACTTTGGATATCTGCCAGGCCAGCCATGGCCATAGACCAACTTAGGCCAAAAGCCTAAGCTTGGGGGTGTACGTATCTCTCACCGACATTACATTCATGTTCACACACTCATGCTAGTTGTTGGTGCTCATACTTTTTCATTGTAATATCCATGCTAGTTTATTTTCCTTTTATGCCTTCTTCTTGTATGTTTGGCAAACCTTAAGAAAACAAATTTAGTTGTAGCTTTTTAGCTAGTTTACTTTTGATGCCTGTAGTAGTAGTAATTAAAAAGAAAACCCAAAAAGATTTCTCGTTCTTCTTTTGCTTGTTGGGAGTTTTCCCGTGTAAATAGTTTTATTTCTTTTCTTGTTCTTTGGGGGTCGAGAGGAGAAGATCATAATGAAAATGTTGAGTGGCTCTTATATGCATTATTGTTGATCTAACAAAGATCCCATATTACCTTGTCTTCTCTCTTGAATTGAATGCCTGCAGATTCTAGCTTAGTCCAATGCACGTGCACTATTATTATTATCCACACTATTCGATCGTGCAAGTGAAAGGCAATAATGATGATTATATGATGAACTTATTGAGATGAGAAAAGCTGGTATGAACTCGACCTCTCTTGTTTTTGTAAATATGATTAGTTCATCGTTCCTGATTCAGCCTATTATGAATAAACATGTTTGCAATGACAATTAGAGATTGTAGTTGCTTATGCCATGCTTAATTAGCTAGGAGCTTATAATGGTTTATCTTGCGTGCCAACATGCTATTAAAATGATTGTGATGTGGTATGATAGGGTGGTATCCTCTTTTGAACGATTCGAGTGGCTTGACTTGGCACATGTTCATGCATGTAGTTGAAACAAAATCAACATAGCCTCTACGATATTTATGTTCATGGTGCATTATATCCTACTCATGCTTGCATTCGGTGTTGATTAATATTAATGCATGTTCATGACTATTGTCGCTCTCTAGCTGGTCGCTTCCCAGTCTTTTCTAGCCTTCACTTATACTAAGCGGGAATACTGCTTGTGCATCCAATTCCATAAACCCCAAAGTTATTCCATATGAGTCCACCATACCTACCTATATACGTTATCTACCTGCCGTTCCAAGTAAATTTGTATGTGCCAAACTCTAAACCTTCAAATAAACATTCTGTTTTGTATGCTCGAATAGCTCATGTATCAACCAGGGATGTCTGTATCTTCCATGCTAGGCGGGTTATTCTCAAGAGGAGTGGACTCCGCTCCTCACTCACGAGAAAATGGCTGGTCACCGGGATGCCCAGTCCCATGCTTTATGCAAATCAAATCAAAATAACTGCAAACAAAACTCCCCCGGGACTCTTGTTAGTTGGAGGCACTCGTTGTTTCGAGCAAGCCATGGATTGATGCTTGTTGGTGGAGGGGGAGTATAAACTTTACCATTCTGTTTGGGAACCGCCTATAATGTGTGTAGCATGGAAGATATCGAGATCTCTCGGTTGTTATGTTGACAATGAAAGTATACCGCTCAAAATATTATTCATATTTATTTCAAAACTGAGCTATGGCACCTCTACAAATCCCTGCTTCCCTCTGCGAAGGGCCTATCTATTTACTTTTATGTTGAGCCATCATCCTCTTATTAAAAAGCACTAGTTGGAGATAAGGATGGCAATGGGTCGGGTTTGGATCGGGTTGAACAATATCAAATTCATATCCATATGCATGAAGATACTCTTTGCCCACCCATGAAAAAATCCATGGGTGAAAAATTGTGTCCATGTCCAAACCCAATGGATATCCATACCAACTGGATATCCATTGGGTCCTCTCGAGACATATAAATAAGACATAACACAATGTTAATATAAGCTCTTCCAGTCTTCACCTCATGGTACGCTAGGCCTCACTTATGGTAAATCAACGTCCACTAACAACCTAAGATCATTTAGTATTTTTTTCTAATAGATGAGAATGATGAGTCATTTAGCAAGGACATAAAATAAGGGAAGGGGAGTTGGAGTATGTTAAGGGGGGACTGAATGTCAACTAATAAAAGTTATGATGGGGATTGTGCAATTTCTTTTCATGTTTTAGATAACAAAGTGTAAAATTGCAGTGGGACATGTGACTATGTGGTAGGGATAGCAGATTTTTGCCCACTAAGTCATACTACCGGGTCGGGTTTGGGTATATCCATGGGTACAAGATTATATCCATGCCCTACCCACGAGCAATCGGGTCGGGTTTGGGCACTACCCATGGACACAAAAGCATATCCAAACCCTATCCATTCGGGTCGGATATCCATGGGTATCCATGTCCATGGGTAAAATTGCCATCCTTAGTTGGAGAGCACCGCTGTCATTTGCATCCATTACTGTTAGTTTACATTAAGTATGACTTGACTGGATCTCTTTTACCATGAATTACAATGTCTAATCAGTCCTTGATCTTTAAAGGTGCTCTGCATTTATGTTTTGCGGTCTCAGAAAGGGCTAGCGAGATACCATCTTGTTATATCATATCATGATTATTTTGAGAAAGTGTTGTCATCCAAGATTTATTATAATTTCTCGCTAGTTGATTATGCCATTGATATGAGTAAACATGAGACCTAAATGTTATTGTGAATATGGTTAGTTCATAATGTTTGTTGAAAACTTGAATGCTGGCTTTACATATTTACAACAACAAGAGCAAACAGAGTTTGTAAAAGTTTTTCTTTATCACTTTCAGTTTATCAACTGAATTGCTTGAGGACAAGCAAAGGTTTAAGCTTGGGGGAGTTGATATGTCTCCGTCGTATCTACTTTTCCAAACACTTTTGCCCTTGTTTTGGACTCTAACTTGCATGATTTGAATGGAACTAACCCGGATTGACGCTGTTTTCAGCATAATTGCCATGGTGTTATTTTTCTGCAGAAATAAAAGTTCTCGGAATGACCTAAAAATCAACGGAGAATTATTTTGGAATATATAAAAAATACTGGAAGAAGAATCCACGTCAGGGGGGCCTCCACCTGTCCACGAGGGTGGGGGGCGCGCCTGCCCCCCTGGGCGTGCCCCCCTGCCTCGTGGGCCCCCTGACGCTCCACCAACCTCAACCTTGGCTCCATATATTCACTTTCAGGGAGAAAAAACCAGGGAGAAGGCTTCATTGCGTTTTACGATACGGAGCCGCCGCCAAGCCCTAAACTCTCTCGGGAGGGCTGATCTGGAGTCCGTTCAGGGCTCCAGAGAGGGGAATCCATCGCCATCGTCATCATCAACCTCCCTCCATCACCAATTTCATGATGCTCACCGCCGTGTGTGAGTAATTCCATCGTAGGCTTGCTGGACGGTGATGGGTTGGATGAGATTTATCATGTAATCGAGTTAGTTTTGTTAGGTTTTGATCCCTAGTGTCCACTATGTTCTGAGATTGATGTTGCTATGACTTTGCTATGCTTAATGATTGTCACTAGGGCCCGAGTGCCATGATTTCAGATCTGAACCTATTATGTTTTCATCAATATATGAGAGTTCTTGATCCTATCTTGCAAGTCTATAGTCACCTACTATGTGTTATGATCCGGCAACCCCGAAGTGACAATAATCGGGACCACTCTCGGTGATGACCGTAGTTTGAGGAGTTCATGTATTCACTATGTGTTAATGCTTTGGTACGGTACTCTATTAAAAGGAGGCCTTAATATCCCTTAGTTTCCAATAGGACCCCACTGCCACGGGAGGGTAGGACAAAAGATGTCATGCAAGTTCTTTTCCATAAGCACGTATGATTATATTCGGAATACATGCCTACATTACATTGATGAACTGGAGCTAGTTCTGTGTCACCCTAGGTTATGACTGTTACATGATCGATGGCATCCGTCATAATTCTCTATCGCCGATCCATTGCCTACGAGCTTTCCATATATTGTTCTTCGCTTATTTACTTTTCCATTGCTATTGTTACAATCACTATAAACCCCCAAAAATATTACTTTTGCTACCGTTACCACTACTATCATACTCCTTCCGGTCCTTTTTACTCTGCATATTAGGATTCTCTGGAGTCAAACTTCACAAAGTTTGACCGTATTTATATGAAAAAATATCAATATCTGCCATGTTAAAGTTATATAATATGAAACTTTAAGTCATGACACATCTAGTGATATTGATTTCAGATTGTGAATGTTGGCACTTTTTTCTACAAAGTTGGTCAAACTTTACGAGCCTTGACTTCAGTCAAACCCTATATGCGAACTAAAAAGGACCGGAGGGAGTATTACTTTGCTACTAAATACCTTGTTGCAGATATTAAGTTTCTAGGTGTGGTTGAATTGACAACTCAGCTGCTAATACTTGAGAATATTCTTTGGCTCCCCTTGTGTCGAATCAATAAATTTGGGTTGAATACTCTACCCTCGAAAACTGTTGTGATCCCCTATACTTGTGGGTTATCAGGAACATATCAAAATAAACGGGGAGCTACATCGCAAGCTATTGATCTACAACATAGTTATGCAAATACTATCAGGACTAAGTTCATGATAAATTAAAGTTCAATTAATCATATTACTTAAGAACTCCCACTTAGATAGACACCCCTCTAGTCATCTAAATAATCACGTGATCCAAATCAAGTAAACCATGTCCGATCATCACGTGAGATGGAGTAGTTTTCAATGGTGAACATCACTATGCTGATCATATCTACTATATGATTCACGCTCGACCTTTCGGTCTCCAGTGTTTCGAGGCCATATCTGCATATGCTAGTCTCATCAAGTTTAACCCGAGTATTCCACGTGTGCAAAACTAGCTTGCACCCGTTGTATGTGAACGTAGAGCTTATCACACCCGATCATCACGTGGTGTCTCGGCATGACGAACTGTACATGCAATCAAAATATGTGACATGATATGGCCATGATCATCTTGCGCCTTTGATCTCCATCTCCGAAGTACCATCATGATCTCTATCGTCACCGGCATGACACCATGATCTCCATCATCTTGATCTCTATCAATGTGTCGTCACATGGTCGTCTCACCAACTATTGCTTTTGCAACTATTGCTATCGCATAGCGATAAAGTAGATCAATTATATCGCTTGCATCTTATGCAATGAAGAGACAACCATAAGGCTCCCACTAGCCACCTGTGTGTGAAGCACGTCGGTAGAACCAGTCTCGCGTAAGCGTACGCGTAATGTCGGTCTGGGCCGCTTCATCCAACAATGCCGCTGAATCAAGAATCAACTAGTGACGGCAAGCAATATGTATATACCCACGCCCACAACTCCTTTGTGTTCTACTCGTGCATATGACATCTACGCATAAACCTGGCTCGGATGACACTGTTGGGTAACGCAGTAATTTCAAAAAAATTCCTACGCACACGCAAGATCATGGTGATGCATAGCAACAAGAGGGGAGAGTGTCGTCCATGTACCCTCATATACCGTAAGCAGAAGCGTTATGATAACGCGATTGATGTAGTCGTACGTCTTCATGATCTGACCGATCCAAGTACCGAATGTACGGCACCTCCGAGTTCAGCACACACTCAGCTCGGTGACATCCAACAAACTCCGATCCAGCAGAGCTTCAAGGGAGAGTTACGTCAGCACGACGGCGTGATGACGGTGATGATGTTGCTACTGATGGAGGGCTTCGCCTAAGCACCGCTACGGTATGACCGAGGTGGATTATGGTGGAGGGGGGCACCGCACACGGGTAAAAGATCAACTGATCAACTTGTGTGTTCTAGGGTGCCCCCTCCCCACGTATATAAAGGAGGGAGGGGAGGCTGACCGGCCTCTCTAGGTGCGCTAAAGGGGGAAGGAATCCTCCTCCTAGTAGGAATAGGATTCTTCCTTTCCTAGTCCTACTAGGAGGGGGAAGGAAGGAGAAGGGGAGGAGATGGAAAGAGGGGATGCAACCCCTCCCCTAGTCCAATTCAGACTAGGCCCATGGGGGGCGCGCGGCCAGCCCTCATGGCTTCTCCCCTTTTTCCCTTAAAGCCCACTAAGGCCCATATGTACTCCCTTATTCCCGTAACTCCCCCGGTACTCCGAGATATACCCGGATCACTCGAAACCTTTCCGATGTCCGAATATAGCCTTCCAATATATCGATCTTTATGGCTCGATCATTTCGATACTCGTCGTCATGTCCATGATCTCATCTGGGACCCCGAACAAACTTCGGTACATCAAATCGCATAAACTCATAATACCAATCGTCACCGAACGTTAGGCGTGCGGACCCAACGGGTTCGAGAACTATGTAGACATGACCGAGACATGTCTCTGGTCAATAACCAATAGCGGAACCTGGATGCTCATATTGGCTCCTACATATTCTACGAAGATCTTTATCGGTCAAACCGCATAACAACATACGTTGTTCCCTTTGTCATCAGTATGTTACTGGCCCGAGATTCGATCGTTGGTATCCTCATACCTAGTTCAATCTCGTTACCGACAAGTCTCTTTACTCGTTCCGTAATGCATCATCCCGCAACTAAATCCTTAGTCACAATGCTTGCAAGGCTTATAGTGATGTGCATTACCGAGAGGGCCCAGAGATACCTCTCCGACAATCGGAGTGACAAATCCTAATTTCGATCTATGCCAACTCAGCAAGCACCATTGGATACACCTGTAGAGAACCTTTATAATCACCCAGTTACGTTGTGACGTTTGGTAGCACACAATGTGTTCCTCCGGTACTCGGGAGTTGCATAATCTCATAGTCATATGAATATGTATAAGTCATGAAGAAAGCAATAGAAACAAACTAAACGATCATTGTGCTAAGCTAATGGATGGGTCTTGTCCATCACATCATTCTCTAATGATGTGATCCCGTTCATCAAATGACAACACATGTCCATGGCTAGGAAACTTAACCATCTTTGATTAACGAGCTAGTTCAAGTAGAGGCATATTAGGGACACTCTGTTTGTCTATGTATTCTCACATGTTCTAAGTTTCCGGTTAATACAATTCTAGCATGAATAATAAACATTTATCATGATATAAGGAAATATAAATAACAACTTTATTATTGCCTCTAGGGCATATTTCCTTCAATTTCGTCTTTGAACGAACTACTAGATCGCATTGCCACCCTCGGGGTCGCAACAGACTATGATCGGATTGGGCTTAAACCCGATCAGAGGGAAATCAGGTCCCCACCAATCACCCATCTGATGGCGGTTGTGGAGGAACAAGCCGAGGATACATCTCCCCCTATGCTAAGACCAAGATATGTTCGGATTTCCGAGCCTTGCAAGCCGGATACCCATCTTTGGGAAGAGACCTCCTGTCCTCCGAACATAGAACCAGGCGTTGAGCCTAAAAACTCCCAGGTCACTCCGGATCCCGGGCTAGTAACCTCAGAAATTCTTCAATCTCCGGATTCCACAGTGGGTCAGGGTTTGGATTTAAGCCCGCCCACCCACCACAAGCAATACTCCCCAAGCAATTCCGGTCCTCCGGACATATGCGACCTAATGTACGTATGGCAGCAACCTCGGGAAACAGCCCATCACTTTTGGGCCAGATTACTCCTTGTTAAAAACAAGATCAAAGATTGCTGCGACGACGACGCGGTTTCAGTATTCTGCCGCAACTGTGCGGATGAGGGGATCCTCAATGTCCTCAACCAACGCCACATACTACACTTTGCAGAATTAGCGCACATAGTACAAAAATATTGCGCAATGGAAAGCGCCTAGAAAGCCGAAATAGCCCGGTGGGAACCACCTGCCTTTAAGCCACCCACCGGACGGGCAAAGAGGATGCACCCTCGCGGGGCACCTAGTCATCATCCCATGGACAAGAAAATTAAGCCCTTAACGGGGTACATAACTATCCTTGATGAATGGCTCGACAATCCCTGTCAGATACACACGACGCCGAATTCTGAACCAACGCATAGCCTTCGGGCATGTTGGGTACTCCGACAAGTGGCTAAGAGCGGTGAGGCTATCCTCACCAATACAACCTCAGAGAAATACTCTCCGGAGGACGACGATCTCAATGTCTTTACGGTCTTTGAGACATTTTCTTCAAATAATCGGCATAAAAGGGCACTCCGCAACCTCGTCGAAATCAACCAAATACCCGCAGTAAATCCTTGGAACGATACGGCAATAACTTTCGCCGCTAACGACGAACCAAGGGCTCGATCAGTCCGTGCACCAGCCGCTTTGGTCTTAAACCCAATCGTCGACGGCTTTCAGCTTACTAAAGTGCTCATGGATGGCGGCAACGGACTGAACCTCATCTACAAAGACATGCTCGATAAAATGCAAATAGACAAGAGCCGCATCGAGCAAAGCAGTATAACCTTTCGAGGCATTATCCCCAGTCGAGAAGCACGATGCTTGGGGAAAATTAAACTTGATGTGGTATTCGGCATGCCGAAGAACTACAGGTCTGGAGAGTTAATCTTCCACGTGGCACCTTTCAACAGCGGATATCACGCCCTGTTGGGGCGAGACGCATTCACACGCTTTCAAGCCATACCCCATTATGGGTACATGAAGCTCAAAATGCCCGGGCCCAACGGAGTTATCACTATCACCAGTGATCCGGACATAACACTCCGCGCCGAAAACAAAATCGCATCCTTGGCCCTCGAGGCATTATCCGAGGCCCTTGCTGCCAAGGAGCTCACCGCTCTGCATTCCACAGTGGATAGAGACGACGTAATCCTCGATAAAAGGCCTAAGTCCACTTCTTTCAAGCTAGCAGACAAAATAGTCAAATTCCAAGTTCACCCGACAGATCCTAATAAAACAGCAGCCATTGGAGCACAGTTGGATCTGACGGTCGACGCCACTCTAAGAGCTTTCCTGCGTGAGAATTGGGACATCTTTGCCTAGCATCCTTCGGATATGCCAGGAATCCCACACATACTGGCCGAACACAACCTCAACATAATACAGGGGTTCAAGCCAGTCAAGCAAACGCTGCGGCGATTTTCCGAACCCAAGTGACAAGCTATGGGGGAAGAGCTAGCCAAACTACTTGAAGCCGGGTTCATTAGAAAGATCAAACACCTGGGTTGGTTAGCAAACCTGGTCATGGTGCCAAAGAAGGACAAATCCTGGTGCCTTTGTGTCGATTTCAAAGACCTCAACAAGGCCTGCCCTAAGGACCCCTTCCCACTGCCCCGCATTGACCAAATCATCGACGCAACCGCAGGAAACAATTCACTGTGTTTCCTCGACGCATACTCTGGATACCATCAGATTAAGATGAAGGAATCTGGTCAGGACGCAACGACATTCATTACTCCGTATGGGCCTTTCTGCTTCAACACTATGCCTTTCGGACTTAAAAATGCCGGCGCCACTTATCAACGCATGATTCAAACATGCCTGGAAAAAAAATTGGCAAGATGGTGGAGACATACGTGGACGACGTCGTCATCAAGACTAAGCATGTCGAATCATTGGTGGACGATCCGCGACTCACATTTGACAACCTCCGGACATACGATATCTGACTCAATCCGGAAAAATGTGTCTTTGATGTCCCAGCCGGAAAACTGCTCAGGTTCATCGTGTCCAACAGAGGAATTGAAGCAAACCCAGCAAAAATCTGGGCCCTGTCACAATTGGCAACGCCAACAGACTTAAAACAAGTCCAAAAGCTAGCGGGGTGCGTGGCAGCATTGAGCCGTTTCATCTCTAGACTAGGAGAAAAGGCACTGCCACTTTATCGCCTGCTCTGACACACCGACCACTTTGAGTGGACGGATGCAGCAACAGCCGGATTGGAAGAAATAAAAACCTTGTTAGCAAACAACCCAATCCTTGCCGCACCAAACGTCGGCGAGCCTATGTTGCTCTATATATCCGCAACTCACCAAGTTGTGAGCGCTGTGCTCGTCGTCGAACGGGAGGAAGAGGGACACAAATTCCCACTTCAAAAACCAGTGTATTATGTATCGGCGGTCCTTACGCCATGCAAATCCCAATACCCTCACTATCAAAAGATAGCCTATGCGGTCTTCATGGCATCTCGGAAGCTGCAACACTACTTTCAAGAGTGTTCGATCACGGTGGCTCCCGAAGTCCACTCAACGACATCATAAACAACCAAGACGCCACTGGCCGCATTGCCAAATTGGCTATCAAACTCTTTCCATTTGAAATAACATACACGCCACGCCGAGGTATTAAATCTCAGGTGTTGGCTGACTTCGTCACCGAATGGACAGAAGCTGAACCCCCTAAAGAGTACAACACATATTCTAACTGGGTGATGTACTTTGACGGTTCTGAAATGTTAGACGATTGGGGGCCGGTGTCATCCTAACATCCCCTACAGGGACACAGTCCGTTATGTATTACAAATCATGTATACGGACTCCAATAACGCGGCAGAATATGAAGCACTACTGCATGGACTTCAGATGGCCGTTTCTATGGGCATACAACGCCTTGAGGTGCATGGGGATTCGAACCTCGTGATATCTCAAACTAATGGATAATTCGATGCAAAAGATCCGAAGATGGCGGCCTACCGCAACGCCGTACTCAAAATATTAGCTCGGTTTGACGGGCTTGAATTCCACCATGTGGCCGGAGACAACAATCAGGCAGCGGACATCCTTGCTCGAATGGGCGCTAAACGTGACCCTGTACCGCCTAACACCTTTGTGGAAAGGCTTTTCAAGCCAACCGTGGTATGGCAGGATGAGAGCGGAAATACCAGTTCGGCGCCGATCACACGCCCGGATGCCGAAGATGACTCGGATATCACCGGGGGCTCGGGCACCGAGCCAATACCTTCCGCCCATGTAATCATGGCGGTAATCGCTCCATGGACCGGACCCTTCTTAGCCTACCTTAATAGGCAGGAGCACCCCGATGACCAGAACGAGGCCCATCGCATAGTTCGACGCTCTAAAGCCTACGAAGTTCATGAAGGAGAGCTCTATAAGAAGAGCACTACTGGAGTCCTTCAAAGGTGTAGCTCCGAAGAGGAGGGGCGGCAGCTGTTGGCCGAAATACATGCTGGCCTCGGCAGCCATCACGTCGTAGCTCGGGCCCTCGCAAGCAAGGCCTTCCGTACAAGTTTCTTCTGGCCCACGGCCCGAGCAGATGCACAGGCCCTTATACAGCGCTATGTCGGGTGCCAGCACTTTGCCAATCAAAGCCATATGCACTACAAAAAAATTACACATCCGTGACATTTTGGGCCGAATGAATTTTTTTCCTGTCATACTTATGACACTTCTATGATGATAATTATGAAAAAACTCGGTATCATCATAGATGTGGTGGGGTCCTACTTCTATGACAAAAAATCATGACAGAAAATGGGCTTTTCGTCCTGGGCGGGCCGGAGACGTAGCTGCAGGAGATTCTTTGGGCCGTCCATGGCGGAAAAAACCATGGTAGAAGCGAGGGCGAGGAAAATATCGGGGAGTTCCCGGTTACGATGGGTGGTCGGGGGCCGAGCGATGCGCGTTTCCCTCGTATGTACGCACGTGTGTGCGAGGCGTTGGGCTCTAACTGAACCCGAGCGAGGCATTGGGATCTAACTGAACCCGAGCGATTGCACTAGCTACGTTACTTAACCCGAGCGATGGATCCTTTGCTATTAACTGAACCCGAGTGATTCGTTCACTATTGCTGCTAACTGAAGCCGATCGAACACTGCTGCCTCCTTCCCTTGATGAACAATGAGCATTGTTGAGGGGGTTTGGATGAACAGTCCCTGGTGGGGGTAGGATGAATAGGACCCCATGATAGTAGAGGCCGTTCCGCTGGATGAACAGTACCCCGATCGATCGAGCCGATGGATGAACATGACCCCGTGGAGGGCTGGATGAACATGACCCATGGAGGGCTGGCTGAATAGTAGCCGGTGAAGGGATGGTTGAACAGTAGCTGGTGGAGGGCTGGATGAACAGTAGCCCGTGGAGGGGTGGTTGAACAGGACCCCGTAGAGAGGGCTGGCTGAAGAGTAACCGGTGGAGGAGCGGTGGAGGCTGGATGAACAGGAGCCCATGGATGAACAATCGCAAGTGGAGGCTGGAGGAGGTCGACAGTGGATGAACAGGAGCCCGTGGAGGCAGTTGACGATGGATGAACAGCAGCCCGTGGAGGCAGTCGACGGTGGAGATGAACATTATCCCGTGGAGTCCCGTTTTGTGGTACGCCACACCCCTCCCGATGAACAGGACCCCTGTTTCGACCATAGCGCTCCAACACAAGTCCGTTTCCTCCGTTTTGTGGTGCGCCACACCCCTCCCGATCAACAGGACCCCGTTTGACCATAGGAGGTCCGTTTCCTTCGTTTTGCAGTACGCCAGACCCCTCCCGATGAACAGGTTCCCGTTTCGACCATGGCCCGTCAAACACAAGGCCGTTTCCTCCTTTCCGCGGTACGCCAGGCCTCATTTCCATCGCCTGTTCCGTCCAAGCTGTTTGGCTCCCGATGAACACGACGACGCATTTCGTTCTGACCCAGCCGGTTGCCTCCCCATGAACACGACGATGGCGCAGCTTCTCCGTTCTGACCCAGCCATGTATGCGAGCCCTGGCCGTACCTATGCGCGAGTAGGCGTTCGAGACCCCACCCGTATGTGCGTACGTGGCCACATTTTCTTTCTTGCACCCTGGCCGTTGTATGTACGTGTACATGCTACGTGCGCGCCTCTACTACGACACGTGCACACCTCTAAATCGACCAGTATGTACATGCACGTTCGTGACCAGAATGACAACACTACGTACGCTTTGACCCGGTGGGTCCCGACTGTCAGGCATTTCCTTGCATGCGACGATGTAGCTGCTGGGTTCCAGTAGCCAGGGGGCGATTCATTTTTTTGCCTGTAATATGGACGCACTTCCTTGCGTGCGAAGATGTAGCTGGTGGGTCCCAGCAGTCAGGAGGGAAACATTTTTTTTGCGAAATACGGTGGCCCGTCCGGTGGGTCCCTGCTGTCAGGTGGATGAATCATTATTTTCCGCATAATAAGGAAGCACTTCCTTGCTGCGACCGTGGACCCAGCTGTCAGCCTCTCCACTTACAGTACACTTCCGATGGAAGTCGGTCGTTGACCACATTAACCAGGCTATGCCGAGAGCACCAAGGCGGTGGACGACGGCGAGGGCTAGGAAGGGGACGACGCGGAGCCGGGGAAGGCGCGACAGTGGATGCCCACGCGGAGGGGAGTACATGGGTTGACTGCTTCGACTACGGTGTGAGGCTGCCGTCGCCGGAGAATAACAGGAGGTATGGGTGAGTATAGAGGGACGACATGGCTAGCGGTGGCACCACAGCCGGACACGGGAGGCAGGAGCAGGCGGCACGCCCGACGCTTGTTTGGGCGGCTGGAGCAAGAAGACCAGAGGTTGAAGAAGAACTACGGCCATTGGATGGACATCGTACGGTCACTTGCGCTAGAACCGTTCATATTGACTAAGTTGACAAAGCCCTCCGTCCCCGTCAACTTAGTAGGCCCACAAGTCAGCCTCCCACTATGCTGGGTCCCAGCTAGCATGGGGAGTATTCATTTTTTTGTGCGTAATAAGGAGGCACTTCCTTGCGTGCGAAGATATAGCTGGTGGGTACGACCTATCAGTGGGAGGATTTTTTTTCCGCGAAATACAGAGGCCCTTCCGGTGGGTCCCAGATGTCAGGTGGAGGAATCATTATTTTGCGCGTAATAAGGAGGCATTTCCTTGTGTGCGGACGTGGACCCAGCTGTTAGCCTCTCCACGTACAGTTCATGTCCGGTGGATGTCGTTCATTGACCACGCCACGCCGAGAGCACCAGGGTGGTGGATGACGGCGAGGCCTAGGAAGGGGACGATGCAGAGCCGGGGAAGACGCGGCAGTGGATGCCCACATGGGGAGGAGTATGAGGGTTCACTAGTTTGGCTGCGGTGTGAGGCTGCCGTCGCCGCAGAATAACAATGGGTGGGGATGAGTAGAGGGATGGCCTGGCTAGCAGTGGGAGTAGTAGGGGGCGGAGAGGCCTCTATGGCAGCACGGCCGACCACGAGAGGCAGGAGCAGGCGGCACAACCGGTGCTGCTTTGGGCGGCTGGAGCAAGAAGACCATAGGTTGAAGAAGCACGACGGCCGTTGGATGGACATCGTATGGTCACTGCAGCTAGAATCGTTTATAATGACTAAGTTGACAAAACCCTTGGTACGCGTCAACTTAGTAGGCCCACAGGCCAGCCTCCGAAATGGTGCGCCCCAGATGTCAGGGGGAGGAATCATTTTTTGGGCGGCTGAAGCTAGAATATCCGAGATTGAAGTAGAAGCACGACATCCGTTGGATGGACATCCAACGGCCACTGCTGCTAGAACCGTGTGTTGATTATAAGTTGACAAAGCCTTGCATACGTGTCAACTTTCTTTTTTAGGGGACGCATCAACTTAGTAGGCCCACAATTGTGTGGCGGAGAACTTATAGCCCATTTTCGATTTGTAAGAATGTACAATCCATTTTTGAATTCTAATGGAATTTACTACAGCCCATTTACAATATGTTAAAAGTACAACCCATTTTCTAGCAAGGACAATGATTAATAATTTCAACCAACAGTTCAAAACAGAATTCAAAAAAAAATTCCCACATTTTGTTGGGATCCGAAATATTTTTATCTCGAAATTTTCTAGTCAGATTAAATAAAATTTCAATATAAATTTGTATTACGTAAAAATTCAACGAAACATTGCGCACGCAACAATTAATGAAATTAAAATTTTCAAAATCCCAAAATAATATTTTATAAACTAATTACGTGTTTGGTGCAATTTTTATAGTTACTGCCCAGTTTTTATAATTACATCCTATTTAATATTTATTAAAGCCCATTTTCCTGTTAAGCCTAATGCATCCCTCTTAGGAAAGATTTGTAGCCCAGTGGGGCGGAGAATAACAAGTTGACCTTGCCTGGATATTCTTCAAAAAAACGTATAGCTAGGCTAGCCATTTTCATCTTGTAAAAAATTAATATCTGGGCTGGATATCTGGCCTGGGCTAGACGGGCCACAACCCGCCCAGTTAATACCCTGCTCTCCTCTGAACAACAATGAAAATATCGCTCAAGAAAAACTCTGCAGTGCTCACACCTCAAAAACACAAATACTGCTCGAACTGCTTGGTCCTAGCTGTCGGCTGCTCCTTGTGCAATTCTCTCGTTTATTGACTACATAGGTTGATAATGGTGTGGGACCGTGATGTCAGGAAACCAGGAGGAAGCAAAAAAAAATAGTTGTACATAATAAGGAGGCACTTGCGTACGTACGGCTATGGCCCTAGTGGGTCCCTACTGTCATCCAGTCAAAATAAAGTCATCTCCTGAACCCTCATGTTCGTTGACCATGTTGACAATGCTTGGCGCCACGGCGAGCGCAACAACTCGAAGGACAACGGAGAGGGCCTCGCGGGCCCTACGGATGGTCTGATACAGCGTCCGCTGCTCATTCAGGAAGCCAGGATCATCGGACACCTATGAGCACCTTTGAGAGACCGAGACGGCATGAAACTGTAAGGCCGCGTTTGGGAGCTCTGGTTTATTTCACACCTGTATTAAGATATAAGTGTAATTTACTCATCATCGGAAACAACGCGTAAAATACAGGCGTAATGAAACCGAGGGCCCGAGGTCTTTAAGTAAAACCGGTGGGTTACACGTGTAATTTGAGAGACCAGTGTATATTTTACTAGTCGAAATCGACCAACCAAGTGCTTCACCCGAGACCATCTACTTTTATTTACAAGCGTCAGTTTTGCACGCGGTTTTGGTTGGAAAACGACGATCCAATCACGGCCTAAGATGATTAGTTGGTCAGAAGATCATATGGTTTCACCTCTAACCTACCCGAGTTGCCATATAGGCTATGGATGAAATATAAGACAATGAACTTCTTAAGCACAGAAACAACAGAAGAGGATGATCTTCTTAACATGAAAATCACGGGCATTAGATCAACATGCAAAACAATATGAAGCATTATTCTCAGGAGGCATGGTGAACAGCTCGTGATGCCGCATGCCACAACATTCCAAGCTCAACTTTGCAATCAAACTCACAAGGCCTGGCATTACATAGAAAACATTCAGAACAAACTCTTAAAATACCTTACATAAGTCAACATTCATGTGACTATGCTTCTCAGTAGAGTAAATATTTACTTCTGAACTGAAGACAGGAATATGAAAAACCGATCGACGTTGCTCACAGCAAAGGGCGTCCCACTCAAAAATATCAAATGCATGTCTTCTGGCTAACATCAATGAGAAAAAATTGACAAGGTTTTCCAATTCCAATATATTAAACTAATGTCTTCTTGCTAACACCAATGATTAAACTTTGACGAGCTTTTCCCATTCAAAATATGTAATGCCTATGATTGTGGAACGGGCAAGGTTTGTCATCAGTTTGTCATCTGATAGTGAGGTGGCTCAAGGTGACGACAAATGATTAGAGAACCATTCAATGTATTGTGCATGATGAAGTATTATGGAGGACACGAACCATATGAACACTTCCGGTATCCGAATATAGCCGTCCAATATATCAATCTTTATGTCTCGACCATTTCGAGACTCCTCGTCATGTCCGTTATCACATCCGGGACTCCGAACTACCTTCGGTACATCAAAACTCATAAACTCATAATATAACTGTCATCGAAACCTTAAGCGTGCGGACCCTACGGGTTCGAGAACAATGTAGACATGACCTAGACATGTCTCCGGTCAATAACCAAAACGTGAATGCGGCCGTCTCTAAAGCATAACCCCAAAACGACAGCGGTAAATCTGTAAGAGACATCATAGATCACACCATATCAAGTAAAGTACGATTACGACGTTCGGACACACCATTACGCTGTGGTTTTCCGGGTGGCGTGAGTTGCGAAACTATTCCGCATTGTTTCAAATGTAGACCAAACTCGTAACTCAAATATTCTCCTCCACGATCAGATCGTAGAAACTTTATTTTCTTGTTACGATGATTTTCAACTTCACTCTGAAATTCTTTGAACTTTTCAAATATTTTAGACTTATGTTTCATTAAGTAGATATACCCATATCTGCTTAAATCATCTGTGAAGGTGAGAAAATAACGATATCCGCCACGAGCTTCAACATTCATTGGACCACATACATCTGTATGTATGATTTCCAACAAATCTGTTGCTCTCTCCATAGTACCGGAGAACGGTGTTTTAGTCATCTTTCCCATGAGGCACGGTTCGCAAGTACCAAGTGATTCATAATCAAGTGATTCCAAAAGTCCATCAGTATGGAGTTTGTTCATGCGTTTTATACCGATATGACCTAAACGGCAGTGCCACAAATAAGTTGCACTATCATTATCAACTCTACATCTTTTGGTTTCAACATTATGAATATGTGTATCACTACTATCAAGATTCATCAAAAATAGACCATTCTTCAAGGGTACATGACCATAAAATATATTACTCATATAAATAGAACAACCATTGTTCTCTGATTTAAATGAATAACCGTCTCGCATTAAACCAGATCCAGATATAATGTTCATGCTCAACGCTGGCACCAAAAAATTATTATTTAGGTCTAATACTAATCCCGATGGTAGATGTAGAGGTAGCGTGCCGACCGCGATCACATCGACTTTGGAACCATTTCCCACGCGCATTGTCACCTCGTGCTTCGCCAATGTTCGCTTAATCTGTAGTCCCTGTTTCGAGTTGCAAATATTAGCAACAGAACCAGTATCAAATACCTAGGTGCTACTGCGAGCTCTAGTAAGGTACACATCAATAACATGTATATCACATATACCTTTGTTCACCTTGACATCCTTTTTATCCGCCAAATACTTCGGGTAGTTCCGCTTCCAGTGACCAGTCTGCTTGCAGTAGAAGCACTCAGTTTCAGGCTTAGGTCCAGATTTGGGTTTCTTCTCTTGAGCAGCAACTTGCTTGCTGTTCTTCTTGAAGTTCCCCTTCTTCTTCCCTTTGCCCTTTTTCTTGAAACTAGTGGTTTTGTTAACCATAAACACTTGATGCTCCTTCTTGATTTCTACCTCCGCAGCTTTCAGCATTGCGAAGAGCTCGGGAATAGTCTTATTCATCCCTTGCATATTATAGTTCATCACGAAGCTCTTCTAGCTAGGTGGCAGTGATTGGAGAATTCTGTCAATGACGCAATCATCTGGAAGATTAACTCCCAATTGAATCAAGTGATTATTATACCCAGACATTTTGAGTATATGCTCACTGACAGAACTGTTCTCCTCCATCTTGCAGCTATAGAACTTATTGGAGACTTCATATCTCTCAATCCGGGCATTTGCTTGAAATATTAACTTCAACTCCTGGAACATCTCATATGCTCCATGACATTCAAAACGTCGTTGAAGTCCCGATTCTAAGCCATAAAGCATGGCACACTGAACTATCGAGTAGTCATCAGCTTTGCTCTGCCAGACGTTCATAACATCTGGTGTTGCTCTAGCAGTAGGCCTGGCACCCAGCGGTGCTTCCAGGACGTAATTCTTCTGTGCATCAATGAGGATAATCCTCAAGTTACGGACCCAATCCGTGTAATTGCTACCATCATCTTTCAACTTTGCTTTCTCAAGGAACGCATTAAAATTCAACGGAACAACAGCACAGGCCATCTATCTACAATCAAACATAAACAAGCAAGATACTATCAGGTACTAAGTTCATGATAAATTTAAGTTCAACAAATCATATTGCTTAAGAACTCCCACTTAGAAAGACATCCCTCTAATCTTCTAAATGATTACGTGATCCAAATCAACTAAACCATAACCGATCATCACATGAAATGGAGTAGTTTTCAATGGTGAACATTGCTATGTTGATCATATCTACTATATGATTCACGCTCGACCTTTCGGTCTCAGTGTTCCAAGGCCATATCTACATATGCTAGGCTCGTCAAGTTTAACCTGAGTATTCTGCGTGTGAAAAACTGGCTTGCACCCGTTGTAGATGGACATAGAGCTTCTCACACCCGATCATCACGTGGTGTCTGGGCACGACGAACTTTGGCAACGGTGCATACTCAGGGAGAACACTACTTGATAATTAGTGAGAGATCATCTTATAATGCTACCGTCAATCAAAGCAAGATAAGATGCATAAAAGATAAACATCACATGCAATCAATATAAGTGATATGATATGGCCATCATCTTCTTGTACTTGTGTTCTCCATCTCCAAAGTACCGTTATGATCACCATTGTTACTGGCGCGACACCTTGATCACCATCATAGCGTCGTTGTCGTCTCGCCAATCTTATGCTTCCACGACTATCGCTACCACTTAGTGATAAAGTAAAGCATTACAGCGCAGTTGCATTGCATACAATAAAGAGAGAACCATATGGCTCCTGCCAGTTGCCGATAACTCGGTTACAAAACATGATCATCTCATACAATAAAATTTAGCATCATGTCTTGACCATATCACATCACAAACATGCCCTGCAAAAACAAGTTAGACGTCCTCTACTTTGTTGTTGCAAGTTTTACGTGGCTGCTACGGGCTTAAGCAAGAACCAATCTTACCTACGCATCAAAACCACAACGATAGTTTGTCAAGTTGGTGCTGTTTTAACCTTCGCAAGGACCGGGCGTAGCCATACTCAGTTAAACTAAAGTTGGAGAAACTGACACCCGCCAGCCACCTGTGTGCAAAGCACGTCGGTAGAACCAGTCTCGCGTAAGCGTACGCATAATGTCGGTCCGGGCCGCTTCATCCAACAATACCGCCGAACCAAAGTATGACATGCTGGTAAGCAGTATGACTTATATCACCCACAACTCACTTGTGTTCTACTCGTGGATATAACATCAACACATAAAACCTAGGCTCGGATGCCACTGTTGGTGAACGTAGTAATTTCAAAAAAATTCCTACGCACACGCAAGATCATGGTGATGCATAGCAACGAGAGGGGAGAGTGTTGTCCACGTACCCTTGTAGACCGAAAGCGGAAGCATTATAACAACACAGTTGATGTAGTCGAATGTCTTCACGGCCCGACCGATCAAGCACCGAAACTACGGTACCTCCAAGTTCTAGCACACGTTCAGCTCGATGACGATCCCCGGACTCCGATCCATCAAAGTGTCGGGGAAGAGTTCCGTCAGCACGACGGCGTGGTGACGATCTTGATGTTCTACCGTCGCAGGGCTTCGCCTAAGCACCACTACAATATTATCGAGGATTATGGTGGAGGGGGCACCGCACACGGCTAAGAGATCTCAAGGATCAATTGTTGTTCCTAGAGGTGCCCCCTGCCCCCATATATAAAGTAGCAAGGGGGAGGGGCGGCTGGCCATGATGAGGCGCGCCAGGGAGGAGTCCTACTCCTACTGGGAGAAGGACTCCCTCCTTTTCCTTGTCCAAGTAGGAGAGGGGGAAGGAAGGGAGAGAGGAGATGAAGGAAAGGGGGGCGCGGCCCCTCCCTCCTTGTCCAATTCGGACTAGGGGGAGAGGGGGCGCGCGGCCTGCCCTGGCCGCCCCTCCTCTTCTCCACTTTAGGCCCATGCGGCCCATTAACCCCCCGGGGGGTTCCGGTAACCCCCCGGTACTCCGGTTTTATCCGAAACTTCCCCGAAACACTTCCGGTGTCCGAATATAGCCGTCCAATATATCAATCTTTATGTCTCGACCATTTCGAGACTCCTCATTATGTCCGTCATCAAATCCGGGAGTCCGAACTAACTTCGGTACATCAAAACTAATAAACTCATAATATAACTGTCATCGAAACCTTAAGCATGCGGACCCTACGGGTTCGAGAATAATGTAGACATGACCGAGACACATCTCCGGTCAATAACCAATAGCGGAACATGGATGCTCATATTGGCTCCCGCATATTCTACGGAGATCTTTTATCGGTCAGACCGCATAACAACATACGTTGTTCCCTTTTTCATCGGTATGTTACTTGCCCGAGATTCGATCATCGGTATCTCAATACCTAGTTCAATCTCGTTGCCGATAAGTCTCTTTACTCGTTCCGTAATACATCATCTCGCAACTAACTCATTAGTTGCATTGCTTGCAAGGCTTAGGTGATGTGCATTACCGAGAGGGCCCAGAGATACCTCTTCGACAATCGGAGTGACAAATCCTAATCTCGAAATATGCCAACCCAACATGTACCTTTGGAGACACCTGTAGAGCACCTTTATAATCACCCAGTTACGTTGTGACGTTTGGTAGCACACAAAGTGTTCCTCCGGAAAACGGGAGTTGCATAATCTCATAGTCATAGGAACATGTATAAGTTATGAAGAAAGCAATAGCAACATACTAAACGATCGGGTGCTAAGGTAATAGAATGGGTCATGTCAATCACATCATTCTCCTAATAACGTGATCCCGTTAATCAAATGACAACACATGTCTATGGTTAGGAAACATAACCATATTTGATTAAAGAGCTAGTCAAGTAGAGGCATACTAGTGACGTTTAGTTTGTTTATGTATTCACACAAGTATTATGTTTCCAGATAATACAATTCTAGCATGAATAATAAACATTTATCATGATATAAGGAAATAAAATAATAACATTATTATTGCCTCTAGGGCATATTTCCTTCATGTGCCTCTCTTCTGTGACAATGAGAGTGCCATCAAGATTGCTGACAACCCAGTTCAGCACTCGAAGACAAAGCACATTCAGATTCGTCATCATTTTCTTCATGATCATGTGTTGAAGGGCGACATTTCTATTGAGCATGTGAAGACTAAAGAACAGCTAGCCGATATCTTCACAAAGCCCTTGGATGAGAAGAGATTTAGCAAGTTGCGGTGTGAGCTAAATATCCTAGAATCTTCGAATGTTCTTTGAAAAGGACACTCATCCTAACACTTATGCGAAATTGATGACTTAGATGTGCAACACATGAAGAAACATTTTTCTTCAATCAATGAAGAATAACACTCTTAGTGTGAAGAAATTAACGAAGAATTTGATTCTCAGAACCCTACGATAATTGTACGCGGTGTCTGAAATCATCATTCTTATACGGTGGGTTACGCCACCACCAAAAGTTGAAATTCCTCAATTATTCATATTCTTCAACTTTGCATAGTCTTCACTGGTTCCGTCATTTTTCTTCATTGGCTATTTATATATATGAGTTTATGTCCTCTACATCATTCACTTATTGCTATTTCTTCAAGTTGGTTTTCTGCTAAGTGAATGTGATCGGACCCTTCCCCTCTATGCTTTACTCAACCCAATCTGTTCACAAATTCTTCATGTGCGTTCTATTTGAAACTCATTCAAAATCTTCACTATGTCCTAGTCAGCTAAAGAAATTGCGAATGGAACTTTAAAACCTATCTTATCGAAATTTTCGGCTTTGCCGCTCAAACCGTTCCGCATCCCACGATACACTTATCCACTCACCCAAGATCTAACACGATCTGCACCTCTCACTATGTGGGTGACACATGTCATGCGAATGATAAGGGTCAGGGGCACGTTCGTCCAATTTCTTCGGGCGAGCAGTTTTTCACCATGGCTATAAATACCCCTCCTTCCCTTCCTCACTTCTTTTACTCCGCTCGACCTCTCTCTCCAGCTCGAGCTTCTCAAACCCTAGCGCCGCCGCTACTTCATCGCCGCTGGTGAGGAAGAGCTTCACTGCCCCGACCTCGTCGCTGACGTACTCGCGCCGACCGCGGAAATCTTCACTCCGCCGCCGCCGTAGCCGTCTTCCTCCGCCAAGTTAGGGCGTGGAAGATCTGCACAGACGAACTTCACATCTCCTCACTCCAGTTCGTCATGTTCTTCGTCCAGGGTAATTAAAATTTACTTTTACTACCCTCGTTGATTCGAATGATTATCTACAAAATCTTCAAAAGTGTTTTTCTTCATATCTTCACACACTGAACACCTCACAAGTCATCTGTTCTTGATTCGTTTCTCTAAGCATCATTTTTCTTCAAGATTCCTCAATTGTGTGGATCTTCGATCTATACAACTCTAGAACCTAAGACAAAGAATGCTTAGTGAAAATCTTCAAGACTCATCTGGTCAAATTCCTCAAACTTGTTCTTTTTGAAAAACCTTCTGAGAACGCATATGACCTCTCCAAATTCCTCACAACTATACTCTGTTCACAGGTACACATGTCAGCTGCTGAATCACTAGGTTCTCATCAACTTAACTCATTTGCAGCGTTCCTGGAAGAAAAGTTGCATACTTCTTCAGAGAATTCGATTGTTCAAATTCCTCAACTGAAGAAAATGGCTGATGGTAAAAGGCCATAGAAGGGAGGAAAGAGGCCTGAGGTAAATACACCGTTTGAAATCCCTGATGACATATATGCTGGGTACTGCACACCTACTGAGGAAACCAAGAATGAGCGCAAAGTGCGCAAACAGAGGATAGAGAGGAGATGGGCAAGAGAATGGAGGGAGTACAGATATGTCACTCCTATGTACATGAAGAAATTCTCACTCAATCCTCCATGCCCAAGAGCTCCATTGGCACCTAGCCAAATAGCAGATCCCACCAGCCTCAAGCGCGGTGAGGACTATCCTGATGAATGGGCCAAGCGCCAAACCAAGTTGGCTAAGCAAGCCAGAGAAGCAGTGAGGACATTCAATGAAGACTCTGCCGCTGCTGCTGCCTCTGCTGTCAAGCCAAAGAAGGCTATGTCTAAGAAGCCTGCACGCAGGCCAAGTTCCTCAGCAATGCCCTCACGGCCAGAATCATCAAAGCCCTCACGACCAATTCCTCATGCTGCTCCTGTTCCTCCAAAGTCCTCAGCTCCTCCCCCAAAGCCTTCAGCTATTCTGACCAAATCCTCAGCACCTGTGCATCTCGCTTCGTGCCAAAGGACTGCCGGCATCTCCATTACCTCAGGTGTCTCAGCTAGTTCCTCAGCTGCACCAAGTTCCTCATCTGGTCCCTCACTGCTGAAGACAAAGGCCACTGCTGGACGAGGTCCTCGCCCAAGTCCTCAAAAGAAGCAAGTCGCTTTCCAAGTGCCGTCTGATGAAGACGAAGCTGATGATGATGAACATGCAGAAATCATCAGAGACAGGCAAGTCAGGGCCGCTAGAGCCAAAGGATTAGAAGTGCCACTGCTTTTGGATCCCAAGCTGATACTCGACTACATTAATGATTGGCACAAGGACCCCAACACTCCCTTGCCTGACTTCAAGCTGACTCCTGGCCAGAGTCACATGCTAAGCCACTTCATTCAAGAAGAAAAGTGGAAATTTGAGAAGGCCAGTCAGATCAAGAAAGCACAGTACAAGAAAGAGCGCTATCTGAAGAAAAACATTATCTCTATGACAACTGAAGAACTTGTCACTATTCAGAATGAGATTAAGAAACTCAGTGATAACTTTGACGCATATCGCTCTAATTGGCTTGGAGCCAAGGTTCGTTTTGTGAAACTTGCGAATAACTTCACTTCCAATGTTGTAGCCCCAACGCAACAGGAAATTCCTCAGGCTGAAGCATCTGCTCAGCCTACTGAAGAACATGCCAGCACCGTTGATGATACTTAGGCTGCTGAAGATAATGTGAGTTCTAGGGCTGATGACTGCATTCCAGCCGCTGAAGAAATTGCCAGGGCACCCACTAGTGGTGTGCCTGAAGAAACTGAAGAACTCAGGGCAACTGCATCAGTTGTGCCTGAAGAAAGTCAACCAGATTCCTCAGCTGCTCCTGCACCAACTTCAACTCCAATCCTTCCATCTGCATCAGATGTGAAGAAGACCAAGGCTGCAGAGTGTGCTGCAATGAAGAAAAGGAAAGCATCAGCTGCTTCAGATTCTTCAGCTCCGAAGAAAATGAAGCCTATGACAAGTTCGTTTGCAAATCCGATTGATGCTGTTACCATCTCAACCAGGCCCTCAAAGGACCTTGTTCCTTTTGATGAAGAATATGTGATACCTAGCGGATCGGATGAAGAAACTCCTTCTGCTGCTTCGTCTGAACCGTTGGATGAAGAAATTGAAGTGGATGCAATCCCTTCAACACCTATCATCTCCTCGCCTATGCCTCAGTTCACAGCTGAAGAGGCCGGCATTAAAGAAATGGAAGATGAAGATGTGGACATTGGCTGCTCCACACCCGTAATCAGCGATGAATTCTGGGAAAGTCAGCATCCAAACTCTCCAATGTTCACCCCTCTACAGCAAATTCCTCAGTGCATTTCTGCCGTGTTTCGTGCCAGTCCTCACGTGGATATGGAATCTCTGCCGTGTTTCATGCTAGTCCTCAGTGTTCTTCATGACGCTAGACTTCTCAACTTTTGCTCTGACATCTGCGATTGGAATGAAGAACTGATTCTTCAATTCTATGCAACGCTGCACATCACCGGGGATGCTGAAGATGTGAATTCATGGGTGCTGGACTGGATGTCTGAAAACACTCACTACACTGCACTAGCCTCTGAATTGCTTCGTGCTCTACCACTCAGTCCTCCCCTTGAAGAAGCTTACTGCATCTACAGTGAACCTGAGCTCACACATCATTACATGCAGGTGCTGATGAAGCCTTTGAAACCAGGTCAGGCACCACGAACCAAATTCCTCGTGAAGGAATTGCTGTACGTGCCCAGAACTGTCTATCGTATTCTTACAAGGACAATCAGTCCCATCAAAGGCCATGACTCATCTGATGAGGAAATTGTTGGCATCATGAAGAATCTGGTATTCAACATCATTCATGGCATTCCTGTCAATTATCACGATTTCTTCATGAGGACTATGGCCAATGTTGCACTGTCTCCATTTGAGCTGAAGCCTTATGCACCTTGGATTATGAGATTCCTCAGGACAAGGTCTTCACTCAACTACAAAGATGATTTCCAGAATCACCTCAGCTATTTGCCCCCAATTGAAGTCCTCAAGCAGACATATTTCTCAGTTGATGGAAAGGGCAAGGCACCAGCTGTAATTGATGAAGGCATTCATCCATTGGATGGTCAGTTTTGCAAAGCTGCATCTTATTCCACCAATGATGACTCTGCCACACATGACTCCGCCAATGCACCTAAGTCCACTCCTCAAGCCACTGCTTCGCTCGTGATGACTGACCGTGAACTTCTGCCTAGTCTTCACCAGAAGGTGGATCGAAATCACAAATGGGTTAAGCGTCAGTTTGGTTCACTTCTTCACAACATGACTGCCACACACAATGCAGTGAAGAAAAACCACTACTACCTCAATCAAGTCTTCGGTCGCACCTGGGCAATCCTGTCACATCTATATGGTGAAGAAGATCTGAAGAACATGGGTCTCAAAGTAGATTTTGACTGGTCTGCACCTCCACTGAAGAAATTCAAGAAGCTCCAAGTTCCTTCTCTGGTGGCCAGCTCATTTTCTTCATCACGCGACACTGATGAACATGAAGATTTGGACGACACTGCGGCAGGCCCTACATCAACAAACGACCCCAACAACGCTGGCGCTCCATCATCAACATGATTATCTTCAGGGGCGTTAGTCCTCATTTTCGATCCTTTTGGTCATTCGATGACAAAGGGGGAGAAATATGAGTTAGTCTTCAAGCGGTCTACTATATGGGCGTTTTTTATTTACTAAGTTACAACTCCCGTTCTTCTGAAACTTTATTGGATCGAGTTGTAATCTTAAACCCGATGGTGCTCTGATACTTTTGATGCACTGTGCTCTGATACTTTTGATGCACTATTCTGCATGCTTATTCCTCGTTAATATTATTGCACGCATACTGAATTTCATCAGGCACGATATTTCATCATGCATTTCAAATTCTTCATATTATATGTTAAATGCGTGTATGAATTACAAGATATAGGGGGAGATCCCCGTGATTCAACTCTTCAAGTGTGCATTGCTTCAAAGGCAAATTCCTCACTATGCACATCTTCAGGGGGAGTTCTTCTATATCTTGCAATCAAATTCCCCAATATTAGTAGTTACACTTCATATGCTTATCCCCGTTGAAAACTTAACTTATATTGTCATCAATCACCAAAAAGGGTGAGATTGTAAGTGCATCTAGTGCCTCTTAGTGATTTTGGTGTATTGAAGACTTATAGGTTAAGGGACTAATGCGTTTGTGAGTGTACACAGGTCTATAAGTCTATGAGGAGTTTGATATTTACAGGAAAAGTCGACCCCTAAAAATGAATATCTTCGACTGAAGATTTTGGTATTTCTGAAGACTTTCATGAAGACTTTGAAAGTGAAGAAATTGGTGTGTCCATGAAGACTTGATATTCATGCGAGGAATATGAAGCTTGAAGACTTTCGTTTTCATAATTTTGTTTTTCTCTTTCTTGAGTCATAGGAAACACCGTACTGTTAAAGGAGGTCCAGGAAATACTAAGGAAAAATTTCCATGTGATGCTCAACTCAAAATCCTACACCTACCAATCCCTTCGAGTGAAGCCATTGGAAATCTCATACAGTTCAATCAATTTCTTCAGTGACAGAGACGAAGTTCTTCTGGTCTCCGAGGAATTTGTCCTGACTGAGGAGTTAGGAATTCGCCAGTGCAGATTGCCTACACAGTGAGGAACATGATAGCCCTGAGGATTTTGCTACTCAAAATTCCGACCGTTGCTGTGCTATGCGCCAGCTGTCCCAAAATATCTATCCACCTAACAGTCATATCATTGAAGGGCATTTATGTCTTATCATGTCGGGCTACTCCCTAGGCTATAAATAGCCGCCCCCTACAACCACTAGCTGGTTGGCTGCTCCGAGAGAAACTGACACTTGTCATTTGAGAGCAACCCATCCTCTGAGGACTTTGAGCGAAAATCATCAAGTGAGGAAAAACCAAAAACCCAAAACCCAAACACCTACAAACCCCAAGTGATTGAGCATCACTGAAGAGGTTGATCCTGAGTGGATCCGACGCTTGTTACCTTTGAAAACTGTGCTTCTTCCAAACGGTTAGGCGTCATGGTCTAGAGCATCCAAGGAATTGTGGATCGCCGTGTGACCAAGTTTGTGAAGGTTTGGAAGTCGCCTGAAGACTTACCACGAGTGATTGGACGAGGTCTGTGTGACCTTAGTTCAAGGAGAATATGGTGAGGACTGGGCGTCCTGAGCTGCGTGTTCAGGAATGGGTGTCCGGGACTGTGTGTCCTCGAGTTTAAATACTCAGCCGCTCCAACCAGACGTACAACTGAGACAGCAGTTGGAACTGGTCTACTAAATCATTGTCTTCACCAAGCTTACTGGTTCCATTTCCTCAACTCTTTCATTTCCTCATAACTGTGTTGTGTGTTTGTTCATATCTGTGTTTGAAGACTTTGACTGAAGACTTTCTCAATTTTCTCAGTTCAATTTCTTCAGTCTGTTTGTCTTCATCCTGTGTTATCCTGTGATTACGCTTCCTGTACTCTGTGCCTGTCTTCATTTCACCATGATGACTATGCTTGTATTCTGTTATGTTTAGTTTTGAGTACTTATTCCGCTGCTAGTAGTTCTTCGCTAAGGAATTTCCTCACCGGCAAATTCCTCAGTGAAGAATTTCATAAAAATCGCCTGTTCACCCCCCCTCTAGTCGATATAACGCACTTTCACTCACGGCCCCAAACGATGTGAGCAGGGTTCCCAAGCCCACCATCCGGGTGCCACTTGGTACACTGTGCCATTGTGCCTAGTCTGTCCCAAGCCCACTTGTACCGAGTGCCACTTGGTAGACCACTAACACTACCTACAAACACCAGAAACTAGTTGCAACTCCTGGACAGAGATCGAGTTGATTAATAAGTCGAGAGGGTTCGAGTTATCGGAACCCAATGTGTGGTAGTAACTGTTCATGGATCACAAACACAGAACTCAGTTCCTGAGGACGGCTGCAATGAGACAACCCACCATGTACTCCTACATGGCCTCTCACCGCTACCTTTACCAAATCGTGTTCACACACTTAGCTCACACATAGTAGGACATGTTCATCACCATTCCAATTCAATCCCGATGAATCAGACCTGACTCAACTCTAAGCAGTAGCAGGCATGACAAACAAGCATGAATGAGTAGGCACACCAGGGCTCAAACAACTCCTAGTCATGCTAGTGGGTTTCATCTATTTACTGTGGCAATGACAGGTCATGCAGAGGAAAGGGGTTCAACTACCGCAACATGTAACAGTTGAATCGGTGTTGTCCTAATGCAGTAAAAGAGAGCAGGAGCGAGCGAGTGGGATGGTATCAGAATGAACAAGGGGATTTTGCTTGCCTGGCACTTCTGAAGATGATATAACTCTTCATCGGTGTCATCGAACTCATCGTCGAAACGAACGTCTACCGAGAGGGAACAACCACCGGCAAACACAAAAGGAACCGCAATCAATGCAATGCACATACATATGAATGATATGTCATATTAAGGTACTGAATTGACCTAGTGCAACAGTTAGTCATATTCATTGAAGTGGTTTTCAAACCTATAGCAAACTCCAACTCCAAAACCAATTACCATTTATTCCATAATCATGAATTGTCCTATTCAGTGAGGTTAACTTGTTCAAACATGTATGAAAATACCATATTCAGATTCTTTGGATTTTTCTGATAATTTTTCATATATAAAAATTTTCATTTGGAGTTACGGTTGAATTTCTATGAATTTTAGAAGTTCTCAACATTTCTGGAATTTCCTGGATTTATCTCTAAATAAAAAATCCAGTTAACTGCATTATGGCGTCATCACTTCATCAACATGGCGTCAGCAGGTCAACCGAGTCAAATCTGACGTGCGGGTCCTACATGTTAGCGTAACAGTGGCAAATTGGGCTTAATTATTTCCTAACCAAAACATTAGTGGGACTGGGACCAACTGTCAGTGGCTCAGTGGTGTGGTTAGGGCTAATTAAGCATGCCACGTCGGCATGGCCGGGGTTGACCGCTGGCGACCATTGACCACGGCGGAGGCTTGCCGGAAACACTTCTCCGGCAATATTTCGATGCACCGAGGGCACCAGGAGATGCCCCTTTCTCGCCCCCATCCAACGGACCAAGCTAGAGGGCGTGGGGTGGCCGGAATCTCGTCGGCGTTGAGGTTTGGCGGCGGCAGAGCCACGGGCGTTGATGAGAACGACGCCACAGAGCATGGGAGGAGGAACTGTGGTGGTGTTCGTCTCCTGGGAGGGTGTGGAGCTCGTTGGCGGGCCCAGATGCGGGTTGCAGCAGCTCTAGCTGCGGCGGCGCCATGGCCAGCGGTCGCGAGCTCAGGAGCTTGCGGAAACGGCGACTAGAGGACATGCGAGGCCGGGGTGAGAGAGGGGTTTCGTTCGCGAGCTCACCACGGTTCGGGTGGAGTCGAAGAAGAGGCCGGGGAAGCGCTGTGGCCGGCAAATCAACGACAGCAGGGACGAAGCAGAGGCGGTGATGGGAACGATGGGGGCGATGTTCTGCTGCTCCCTGCCTTGCGTGCGTCGACGAGAGAGGGTAGCGCGGGACGGTGTGGGAAGGCGTGTCTCTTGGGGACAACGGCGGCCACGTGAGCGAAGCACGGCGACGACGGGCTCCTCTCGGTGAGCATAGAAACGAGAGGGGGAGGGGCTAGAGCGAGGGAGAAGTGAGAGGGGGGCTCGGCGTCTCCAGGAACGGGGTCAGGGAGGAGGACGAGCCTCCAGCGCGAAGCAGGAGGTGGCCAGGGCAGCGCCGGCGCTCGCCACACACCTGTTTGTCCTCCTGGCAGAGGAGGAAGAAGACACGCGAGCCCCTGGTGGGTTGGGCCAGCAGTGCCAGGCCAGGTGGCTGCACGGTTGTTGGGCCACAGGTAACACAGGTAGTCTCTCTCTCTCTCTTTTATTTCTGTTTTCTATTTTCTGCTGTTGTTTTTGATTTAGTAAAAATACTAAACCACTTGGTCAATTTCTGAAAATAATTGTGGGCACTTGTGAAATTATTTCCAACAACCCTCATTTAGTTTCAGAATTATTTGAGCATTTAAAATATTTATAGCATTTAAATGATCAAATTCAAATACTTTATGATCTAATTCAAAAATCCAGGAATGACCTATAATTATGTCCATCATTTTTGGTAGAGGTTTTCACCTTTATCATAAATCACGAACATTTCCTAAGGGCATTCTGGGTCATTGAAAAATATTTTATTTGAACCTATTTGAATTTCATTTGGTGCTAGGGTTTACCAATCCCCATTTCAAATTTAATTGAAAATAAACATGATGCATGGATGCTTTAAGGCAACTAATGGCAAGCAAAATCTAGGGCTGTGACAACTCACCCCCACTAAAACAAGAATCTCGTCCCGAGATTCAAGACGTGAGGTAAGAAGACAGAGGGGACACAAAGCTAACACCATCTTCTTGATCCAATTGCTCTTCTCGAAGATGTTGATTCATTGCATCATATTGATCTTGACATCTTTGCTTTGAGAACTTCATCCAACATGGCGACAAGAGAGCAAGACAACCTCACAAGAGTGGATACAAGATCAACTCACGGAATGAGACGTAAGAACACCTCTTGAGTTGAGACACAAAGCACATATCAGAATCAATGAAAAGAAGCAGATGACAAGGGTTCAATTTGGTAGGCAACAATCCCACGATGGAGTAGGATGGTGTATGGTTTCAAGGTAGCGAGGAGATTGATTGCCATGATTCCACAACGGGGCACCTTAGGGGAGGTGACTCGTAAAATTATTACCTTAAGTGGCAAAAAGAATTACTTTTGATACAAAGATCATTGAAACTCTTTATACCAGCCTGAGGTAATCACAATCGATCGTTGGAAGGGGTTCGAAAGAATGGCATACTCCGACTAGGATGGATGATGTGGACTACCTTGTTGAAGACAACGCAATGGATGATTTTTAGCTTATCATCGGAAATGGATGGGATCCGTGGTAGGATGGCACAATAGCGGTGCAAGCTGGGAACAAAATGCAAATGTTGGGAATGATTTTGGTAACTGGGGAAGAACTCAACAGTCAAGAGTGTTTCCAACGTTCCAATGGTTATATTGTCATCGAAGAAACTGAGAGCACAAGGATCCCTAAGGAACAACTCCTAGAATAAATTGCACTAAATCCTCATGGAGAATATGGTCAAATAGCTCAATCAAGTTACTATAATGATAGACCTTCCGGCTAGGTGTGTCGGTGAGAACATCAGCCTTGTCGGGACCTACATCATAGATCTGGGAAAAGTTCCAACCATCATATCTGCCTGAGATTCAGATCTGGTTGGTAACATGATATTCCAGACTCGTCAAGTCTAGAAAGAAAATGAAAATTTGCAACACAAATCGACGAGATGATGTTGCGAGATTCCCGGGAAATGAACTATGGTAGCATGCTCCAAAACATGAGTTGGTTCTGCTAAACACATGTGAACACGCTGTCCCAGACAAGCATGACCACATAGTAGTCTTACAATGAAACACTACCGAGTTCAGGTTGGGAACCATCATCGAGGATAACGAAGTCCTAACATAAGTCATGATTCTTAAGAAGGAACTTCTTCTTCTTGAACAAATCAATCAATGGCTTTGTGTGCTAGGGATACATACAGAATGAAGATGATCAGTCTATCAAACCATAGAATACTTCGCACATGCATGACTAACTTGGGATGATTCCAGAGGAAGCAACATTGACTTTCTCGAATTCACGACGGCAACTTGCATCAAATGCTCATGAATTGGAGGAACTCACTTCTTTCATCCAAACATATACTTCATGAGCGGAACACGAAGGCAATGCTTACAAAGTTTCCAACACTAGCTCAATGTTCAACATGAATCATGGAGGATACAAGATGCTACTGATGGTCTCAACAACAACTCATTAGAATTTCCATATTACTGGAATTCTACCATTATGTGAACAATGTGATAGTATTGGTCAGACCAAAAGATTAGATGGTGTATGCTCGAGGGATTAACCACGAGTAAGACAACATTACGATTATCGTTGGTTCTGATTTGATTTGACAACAGCCCATACGCAAATCAGAGTTTGGATAAGACAATGGCACCGATAATTCATCAAGAGGATCAGTCGATGAAGATATCATCTTTCTTTAACAAACACACAAACACAAGGATATCCCTTTGGAGATGAACTAAGCGGAACAAGCTTTCATCTTCCAACTCTCCAAGTTGTTGTCTTGCTCAACCAACTAGCTCAGGGATACCCAACACAGATTCTTGGAGAATGGGTGGTTTGGAGGAAAACCAACATGATCACGAACTCAGCATAGCGGTCAGGTGACAACCTGGTAATACTTCCGAGAAGATATTCAGAACATCACGAACCACCGATATGTTACTAAGCTCGAGAACAATCTTGCTTTCGAGGCAAGATGTTATGATCAAAAGAGCGAGGGATTGACACAATCCTAACTCATTGATCGAAGAGTGCACCAGAAATAAGGACTAGGTAGCACGATCAATCTTAGGGTGATGATTCAACAACCAACACGCTAAGAATGAGATTATTGTCCATTATCTACCAAGCAACAGGGTTGCTAGGAGTATTGATTTCGCACATCACAGTACACTTGTCAGCACTCCGGTTACAATAACACGGAACCGAGGAATGAACAATGATGGCAAGAAGTATTACTGCGTCAAGAATTCACAAGGGGTGGTGCAATTCTCATGACATTCTTGACATAGGACGGTAATACTTCACGGTAGAACAGAATCAAAGGCTGGGTTGGCATTTGATTTGCGGATTACAACTGCTTTGACCCAATCCTGGAGATGGATAAGGTACTGGAGTTTGTTTCTCCTAGTCATTCTGGAATAGAATGGCTTGACGGACCACAAGAATAATAGGCATCGATGAACACAAATGCACACATACTCTTGGCTATCAACAGATAGAAGATGGTCGGGATACAACTGAAGAGGAACAACTCGAGGAACATATAATTTTCTGAGTTGTGGATGCATAGATTAGTATGTCGAGCAAAGCTCAACATTTCTTCCGGACAACCCATGCAGAAAGGTAGGATTGGCAGATTCACAATACAGAATGGAGAACTCATCAAGAGCACTCTGGTTGTGATCTTTTGGTTCAAAGAACTTCTGCCATCAGCGGTTCATAGTGTTTGGAAGAAGGAACTACCACGGACCTCGAGGACTAATGCAAAGGTTACTAATATCCTAAAGGAACTAGCAACACTATCGACATGAGGTAAGTAGGGTGAATCTCGGGTTCAAAACCCAAGAGTAGAATGCCTACTACTAAATGGAATCACGGGATGCTTTCGAGAATGGTGGCCAGAATCATCACACCGGGACACAAAACATGGCTAGATTACTAGGTGACTCCCTAAAACACCTAGGGTCATAATAATAGCTCCAACATATACGCCGAGGCAACGGAGTACCTCACAGACCGTGTAGTGTGCTTAATCTGGCCCAAAAGGACATCGGGAACGGAAAGAAAGGGTTTGCAAATGCATTAGACTATGTAGAGACCTGGGATGACTCGGACATCATAACGGCTGTAAATGCTCGAAAAGATTTGAGACATCCTGCAAAAATGGTGGCATAACCACTCAACATCACAATATCAAGGTTCTGAGGCCAGTTATGAACATATGGAAGTAGTAGGAATTGAACTGAGGCTTGAACTCAACAATCCTAGGCAACTACGGTTTAGTAACACGTCATACTGAGAGATAGAAGAGAAGCCTAGTTCTTAACCCCCTAGAAAACATAAGATGACTCAGATCAGAAGGTTATGAGGATAAGGAGTAAAAAGAGCCTTACGTTCCCATCCACAATCAATTCCCTTATATAACTAAAGCATTTCTAGACACGACTTCGACCAGCTTGGCTTGGTAATCCTACAGGCAGTCAGGCTCTGATACCAAAGGTGTTAGGACCCCGGTTCCAAGTCACATCGATCTAGCCGGTAACACCTCATATCACTTTGCGGCCTCACGCATGGTATTCCCACGAGTGTCGCCTTACCATGGACCGGGACCGTTTGCGCCTTTTGGCTCACGTATATGATAGTGTCGCTAGCATCCATATGACAAAGAACCCGGGCCGACATGACTAGTCGTGAACCCAAAGTGGCACTAACTTACGGGAATAGGCATACATGAATCAACATCGAGCATGTCGGTCAGCAGCGTGTGAATCCGGGATGTAGCACTGGGCTAACAGGACTCCAGGAACCCAGGCTGTAGCAGGCTAGGCAGGACTCCGGATGTCACCGCGTGACATTTCCCCGAAGGGACAGACACATGAACGAAGTGAATCACATGCCGGCCAATCAAGTGTTCCGGAGCAGTAGTGCTGGGCTAGCAGGACTCCGGTGAACCGGGCTGTAGCGGACTACTATGGTTCATGGAAGCACAAGACTACATTTCCCCATAAGAGAGGCTACCAAGGATAAACAACTAGGTTGTCGGATCCCACACATACCAAGCATTTCAATCATACACACAATATGCTCAATATGTGCAATACAACATGGCATCACAACAAGACTCTACGACTCAAAGTATTTATTCATTAGGCTCCGAGGAGCGAGATATTACAAACATGGGTCTCATGACCCAACATTCAGAGCATACAAGCAACAAGCACATGCGGAAGCTTAACTTGTCTAAGTACAGACAACTACAAATGAAGAAGGCTCAGAAGCCTGACTATCTACAAGACCCTCCCAAGGGTACAAGATCGTAGCTGAGGTAACAAGCTAAACGTCGAAGTCCAAGCGGAACTACTAGCGAGACTGAAGTCTCTCTGCAAAACATAAAATAAGCAAACGTGAGTACAAATGTACCCAGCAAGACTTACATCAGAATTATCTACATATGCATCGGTATCAAGAAAGGGGTGGTGGAGTTAACTGCAGCAAGCTATCTTTGACTCGGTGGCTAACCTGAACTATGACTGCAAGTAAATCTTTTGAGGTGGCGCACACGAGTCCACAAATTCACCATACCAATACACCACTATGGATCCGCTCCCGTCTCCCTGCGAGAACGCCATCCATAGCACTCACACTTATCTTGCACATTTTAGAGTATCCACTTTCACTTGTCTATGAACTATGCAAGGGGTCCAAGTTTCCATATCCAAGGAATCCGGCTATTCAAATAGATAATGATAACCCTGCAGGGGTGTACTTCTTCACACACGCTCTCGCCACTTACGACCATGTACACGTCATGTATCTCGGCAACCTTCATGCGGAAGCCTGGCGAGGGAGTCGGCCACGACCTGACTAACCAACAAGTCTCTAGTCCAGGTTTATCGCCTATTCAGGTTCCATCCGCAAGGAGATCCGGCCGGGGTGTCGCCCACGGCCCCAAACTATAATCATGGCAAAAATGACAAATAGCTATTTGATGTAGCAGATCTGACAATTAACTCAAATAGCACTCTTCCAACAACATTTCGAGCATCAAGATGAACTCAAAGTAAAATGATGCAATGAGATGAAACATTTTGATATGCTACATGCCCAAAATGGAGCTGCGGATGCAAAGTTACGATGCGATGAAGATGGGCATATGAAACATGGAAATCTCGGGGACTTTGTGAAATTTAAACCTCCACGAAAAGTCAACGCGGGACGGAGGGATCTGGGACGGAGCGGATCGGGACGCGGCCGCACGTTTGGATCGGGCACCCGGTGGATCTCGTCCACCCCCGACGTGAACTCACCGGAGCTGGCCGGAGGGACGCCGGAGACGAAGAAGGAGGCGCGGGGGCTCGCTGGAGTTGCCCCGGGCGGCGGATCCGGCGACCCCAAGGCAGCCGAGACGGGCGGTGGTGAGGTCGCGTGGTGGAGGCGGCGGCCGACGGCGAGCGCAGCGGCGAGCAGCGGCGTCGGGCGCGGCCCAGCGATGAGGTCCGGTGCGGCCTAGGCGCGCAAGAGCGGCAGCGGGTGCCTCTGGGCCCGGGCGGGCCTGACTCGGGTCCCACAGGCCGCAGCGGAGGAGAGAGAGGCGCGGGCGAGGTGGCGGCGTCTGATTGGGTGAGGGCGGTGGCGGCGGTGACGTGGCGGCTCACCATTGGTTGAGGCGACGTGGCGGCGGACATGTCCGGCGCAGTGGGGGTTTTGTTCTGGCGCGAGGAGGACGAAGCTACGGTTAGATCTGCGTGAGAATTTCGGAGGAGACCACATATTTATAGGTGGAGGGAGCTAGGAGAGTCCAAATGAGGTGCGGTTTTCGGCCACGCGATCGTGATCGAACGCTCTAGATGATGGAGGAGGTTTAGGTGGGTTTGGGCCACTTTGGAGGGGTGTTGGGCTGCAACACACACGAGGCCTTTTCGGTCCCTCGGTTAACCGTTGGAGCATCGAACGAAGTCCAAATGGTACGAAACTTGACAGGCGGTCTACCGATATTAAACCAAGGCCGCTTGGCAAGTCTCAGTCCAATCTGGAAATGTTTAATCCCACACCCGAAAGAAAGGTAGAAATGACCACCGGAGGAGATAGGAGCGTCGGAATGCAAAACGGACAACAGGGAAAATGCTCGGATGCATGAGACGAACATGTATGCAAATGAAATGCACATGATGACATGATATGCAATGCAAGACACGCAAGCAAATGACAAGGCAACAACATCGAATAACTGGAGGACACCTGGTACATCGGTCTCGGGGCGTTACACTGCAGCTCTATGAGCTGAGCATCGAAGCGGCCAACAACGACGAGAAAGTCATGGAGAACTGGTTTCCTATGGCTCTCAAGGATGGTGCCCGCTCCTGGCTCCTAAACCTGCCGCAAGGCTCAATCTCCTCCTGGGATGAGATGCGCGACCGCTTCATCGCCAACTTCCAGGGCACTCGCGACCGCCCGCCGGCCGTGGGTGTCCTGCGCCGCATCAAGCAACAACTGGGAGAGACCCTCCAGAAGTACATCCAGCGCTTCAACAACACTCGCCTCAAGATCCCAAGGTTACGGACAAGGCCATCATCTCTGCGTTCTCTGACGGCGTCCGCGACATCAAGATGAGGGAGGAGCTCGCTATTCACGAGGAGTTGTGCACATCTCAGGAGCTGTTCAACCTGGCGACCAAGTGCGCAAGGGCTGAGGAGGGGCGCCTTTACCTCCTCGAGCTGCCAGGTGCGGGTGCAGAGGAGAAGAAGGCCAAGGCCAAGGACATGAAGTGCAAGGAAGCAGCCGTTCTCGCAGCGGAGCCGGACACCAAGCGAGGCAGAGACCAGTCCGAGTTGTCCAAGAACAGCCGACCATTCTGCGCCTTCCACAACCTGAACACCCACAACACCAGTGACTGTCAAGAACTCAGAGCCATTCACGAAGGACGCTTCGGTCGGCGCCCCGAGCGCAGCGACCGAGGCTACGACCGAGGAGGAGGACGTGGAGGTGGACGCTGGGATGACCATGGTCCGCGCCAGGAGTGGCGCGACAGGCCTCGTGAGGACCTCTGGCAGGATCATCCTCGCGAGGGTGCCTGGAGGGACCAGCCTCGTGAGGATCGCCCTCAGGGCAACGCTGGTCTTCCTCCGCTGCCGCCACCACCATGAAGGAATGACGACCACCATCAAGACAAGGGGCTGGGTGCTTCCAGGAGCCGCGCGCAATCGCCTGCATCTTGGGCGGCGCGCAGGCCCCAGCCTCGCAGCGTAGCTTCAAACATTTCGCTCGTGAGGTGAATGCAGTCCTCCCCAAGCTCGAGGCCACGCGCCCGCTCAGGTGGTCCCAGTGCGCCATCACCTTCAGCTCGGCAGATCAGCTCAAGTGCGCAGCCACCGCTGGTGCCCTCTTGATGCTTTGTTCACCAGTCATCAGCAACGTGCAAGTTACCAAGACCCTCATCGACGGCGATGCATGGCTCAATGTCTTGTCCGTCGACATGTTCGACATCCTCCAAGTGCCATATGAGCAGCTTCAGCCTACCAAGCCTTTCTCGGGAGTGACCGATGGTTCCACCACACCGATAGGGCAGGTCCGCCTCCCTGTCACCTTTGGGGAACGCAAGAACTACCACACCGAGCTCATCGACTTTGACATCGCGCACATCCGTCTGCCATACAACGCCATCCTCGCATATCCAGCCCTGGCCAAGTTCATGGCGGTGACACACCACAGTTACAATGTCCTGAAGATGCCAGGAAGTGGCGGAATCATCACGGTCCCGTGCTGCCAGGACCCCAATTCCAAGTCACATCGATCTAGCCGGTAACACCTCATATCACTTTGCGGCCTCACGCACGGTATTCCCACGGGTGTCGCCTTACCATGGCCCGGGACCGTTTGCACCTTTTGGCTCACGTATATGATAGTGTCGCTAGCATCCATCTGACAGAGAACCCGGGCCGACATGACTAGTCGTGAACCCAAAGTGGCACTAACTTACGGGAACATGCATACATGAATCAACATCGAGCATGTTGGTTAGCAGCGTGCGAATCCGGGCTGTAGCACTGGGCTAACAGGACTCCGGGAACCCGGGCTGTAGCAGGCTAGGCAGGACTCCGGATGTCACCGCATGACATTTTCCCGAAGGGACAGACACAGGAACGAAGTGAATCACCTGCCGGCCAGTCAAGTGTTCCGGAGCAGTAGTGCTGGGCTAGCAGGACTCTGGTGAACCGGGCTGTAGCGGACTACTATGGCTCATGGAAGCACAAGGCTAAATTTCCCCATAAGAGAGGCTACCAAGGCTAAACAACTAGGTTGTCGGATCCCACACATACCAAGCATTTCAATCATACACACAATATGCTCAATATGTGCAATACAACATGGCATCACAACAAGACTCTACGACTCAAAGTATTTATTCATTAGGTTCCGAGGAGCGAGATATTACAAACATGGGTCTCATGACCCAACATTCAAAGCATACAAGCAACAAGCACATGCAGAAGCTTAACTTGTCTGAGTACAGACAACTACAAATGAAGAAGGCTCAGAAGCCTGACTATCTACAAGACCCTCCCAAGGGTACAACCTCGTAGCTGAGGTAACAAGCTAAACATCGAAGTCCAAGCAGAACTACTAGCGAGACTGAAGTCTCTCTGCAAAACATAAAATAAGCAAACGTGAGTACAAATGTACCCAACAAGACTTACATCAGAACTATCTACATATGTATCGGTATCAACAAAGGGGTGGTGGAGTTAACTGCAGCAAGCCAGCTTTGACTCGGTGGCTAACCTGAACTACGACTGCAAGTAACTCTTTTGAGGTGGCGCACATGAGTCCACAAATTCACCATACCAATACACCACTATGGATCCGCTCCCGTCTCCCTGCGAGAACGCCATCCATAGCACTCACACTTATCTTGTGCATTTTAGAGTATCCACTTTCACTTGTCTATGAACTATGCAAGGGGTCCAAGTTTCCATATCCGAGGAATCCGGCTATTTGAATAGATAATGATAACCCTACAGGGGTGTACTTCTTCACACATGCTCTCGCCACTTACCACCATGTACACGTCGTGTATCGACAACCTTCAAGCGGAAGCCTGGCGAGGGAGTCGGCCATGACCTAACTAACCAACAAGTCTCTAGTCCAGGTTTATCGCCTATTCAGGTTCCATCCACAAGGAGATCCGGCAGGGTTCCCAAGCCCACCATCCGGGTGCCATTTGGTACACCGTGCCACTGTGCCTAGTCTGTCCCAAGCCCACTTGTACCGAGTGCCACTTGGTAGACTACTAACACTACCTACAAACACCAGAAACTAGTTGCAACTCCTGGACAGAGATCGAGTTGATTAATAAGTCGAGGGGGGTCGAGTTACCGGAACCCAATGTGTGGTAGTAACTGGTCATGGATCACAAACACAGAACTCAGTTCCTGAAGACAGCTGCAATGAGACAACCCACCATGTACTCCTACATGGCCTCTCACCGCTACCTTTACCAAATCATGTTCACACACTTAGCTCACACATAGTAGGACATGTTCATCACCATTCCAATTCAATCCCGATGAATCAGACCTGACTCAACTCTAAGCAATAGCAGGCATGACAAACAAGCATGAATGAGTAGGCACACCAGGGCTCAAACAACTCCTACTCATGCTAGTGTGTTTCATCTATTTACTGTGGCAATGACAGGTCATGCAGAGGAAAGGGGTTCAACTACCGCAACATGTAACAGTTGAATCGGTGTTGTCCTAATGTAGTAAAGAGAGCAGGAGCGAGCGAGTGGGATTGTATCAGAATGAACAAGGGGGTTTTGCTTGCCTGGCACTTCTGAAGATGATATAACTCTTCATCGGTGTCATCGAACTCATCGTCGAAACGAATGTCTACCGAGAGGGAACAACAATCGGCAAACACAAAAGGAACCACAATCAATGCAATGCACATACATATGAATGATATGTCATATTAAGGTACTGAATTGACCTAGTGCAATAGTTAGTCATATTCATTGAAGTGGAATTCAAACCTATAGCAAACTCCAACTCCAAAACCAATTACCATTTATTCCATAATCATGAATTGTCCTATTCAGTGAGGTTAACTTGTTCAAACATGTATGAAAATACCATATTCAGATTCTTTGGATTTTTCTGATAATTTTTCATATATAAAACTTTTCATTTGGAGTTACGGTTGAATTTCTATGAATTTTAGAAGTTTTCAACATTTCTGGAATTTCCTTGATTTATCTCTAAATAAAAAATCCAGTTAACTGCATTATGACGTCATCACTGCATCAGCATGGCATCAGCAGGTCAACCGAGTCAAATCTGACATGCGGGTCCTACATGTCAGCGTAACAGTGGCTAATTGGGCTTAATTATTTCCTAACCAAAACATTAGTGGGACTAGGACCCACTGTCAGTGGCTCAGTGGTGCGGTTAGGGCTAATTAAGCATGCCACGTTGGCACGGCCGGGGTTGACCGCCGGCGACCATTGACCACGGCGGAGGCTCGCCGGAAACACTACTCCGGCAATATTTCGATGCACCGAGGGCACCAGGAGATGCCCCTTTCTCGCCCCCATCCAACGGACCAAGCTAGAGGGCGCGGGGTGGCCGGAATCTCGCCGACGTTGAGGTTTGGCGGCGGCAGAGCCACAGGCGTTGATGAGAACGACGCCACAGAGCATGGGAGGAGGAACTGTGGTGGTGTTCGTCTCCTGGGAGGGTGCGGAGCTCGTTGGCGGGCCCGGACACGGGTTGCAGCAGCTCTAGCCGCGGCGGCGCCATGGACAGCGGTGGCGAGCTCGGGAGCTTGTGGAAATGGTGACTAGAGGACGTGTGAGGCCGGGGTGAGAGAGGGGTTTCGTTCGCGAGCTCACCACGGTTCAAGTGGAGTCGAAGAAGAGGCCGGGGAAGCGCTGTGGTCGGCAAATCGACGACGGAGGGGACGAAGCAGAGGCGGCGATGGGAATGATGGGGGCGACGTTCTGCTGCTCCCTGCATTGCTTGCGTTGACGAGAGAGGGTAGCGCGGGACGGTGTGGGAAGGCAGTGGCTCTTGGGGACGACGGCGGCCACGTGAGCGAAGCAAGGCGGCGACGGGCTCCTCTCGGTGAGCACGAAAACGAGAGGGGGAGGGGCTAGAGCGAGGGAGAAGTGAGAGGGGGGCTTGGGCGTCTCCAGGCACGGGGTCAGGGAGGAGGACGAGCCTCCAGCACGAAGCAGTAGGTGGCCAGGGCAGCGTCGGCGCTCGCCACGCACCTGTTTGTCCTCCTGGCAGAGGAGGACGAAGACACGCGAGCCCCTGGTGGCCTGGGCCAGCAGTGCCAGGCCAGGTGGCTGCACGGTTGTTGGGCCGTAGGTAACACAGGTAGTCTCTCTCTCTCTCTCTCTCTTATTTCTGTTTTCTATTTTCTGCTGTTGTTTTTGATTTAGTAAAAATACTAAACCACTTGGTAAATTTCTGAAAATAATTGTGGGCACTTGTGAAATTATTTCCAACAGCCCTCATTTAGTTTCAGAATTATTTGAGCATTTAAAATATTTATAGCATTTAAATGCTCAAATTCAAATACTTTATGATTTAATTCAAAAATCCAAGAATGACCTATAATTATGTTCATCATTTTTGGCAGAGGTTTTCACCTTTATCATAAATCGCGAACATTTCCAAAGGGCATTCTGGGTCATTGAAAAATATTTTATTTGAACCTATTTGAATTTCATTTGGTGCTAGGGTTTACCAATCCCCATTTCAAATTTAATTGAAAATAAACATGATGCATGGATGCTTTAAGGCAACTAATGGAAAGCAAAATCTAGGGCTGTGACATGTGCGAAGAGAGGGATGTGGTGTGCTCCCTCGAGCGCGCCTTCCAAGCTGCCGCAATCGACGACCCTGACAACAAGAGCGAGGATCCTCCCGAGGCCATCCCCAAGAAGAAGAAGCAGCTGCGCCGTACCAGACCTCAGGAGGGTGTCGTCGTGGCTGGAACCTCGTCAGGATCAGCGCCCGCTCCAGGGGCGCCTCCCTCTGTCGCATGGGAAGACGCGCCCAGCGCCCTCCTTGGGCAGGGCTCGGGGGCTGTCTTCTGGAGGTCCTCAGACCTTGCCAACATCATGAGGGAGGCGCTCAAGCACCACTTGGAGGCGTGCTTCGCGGCACGTTTCCCTCAGGAGAACACAGGGCAAGGAGCGCCCACCGCTCAGGAGTTCATCACCAAGAGCACTCAGGAACTGCAAGACGCAAGGGCCATGTGCGGCGACCGACGCTCACGAGGTGCAGCTCCCCATCCAGGCAAGGATGTCGGGCTGCGCATCTGCGTCGACGTACCAGGGCTCAACAGGGCTGCATGTCAGGAGTTTTTTTGGCTTTCGCGCGTGGGCCGTTGCGAGGGTCCACCACACAGCTATGTTCGCATGCCCTTCGGCTTGTCGAGCATGTCGTCAGCCTATCAGCGCAACCTGCAGCGTGTCCTGGCGGCTCAGGAGGCCAGGCACCATGTCGTCCTGACATGGATGGAGCCGGTCCTCAGGGAACCACCTGAGCCCCCAGAGCCTCCCGAGGCTCAGGGCCCCGGTGGCTCGTGAGGAACGACCCCTTCGCCGCGTGCCTTCAGCTGCACCAACTCTCCTTCGTCGACAGAACCAGGTGACATTTTCCAAGTTCGTTTAGCTGGGAGCGCCCCTCGGGCTGCATTATTCCTAGGCCGCGTGGGTCTGTCCCTGTGGCATGTATCTCTTTTGCTTATGTCTTTAGTTTACCCTGTTGGGGGCGCCCCTCGGGCTGCATCATCCCCAATCCGCTCGGGCCTGACCCGGTGGCTTGTATCTTTCTGCATTTACCCAAGCTGATTTGCCTTCCATGCTTAACCTACCTATGGCTATCACTTATTGTTTCCCACTATGGGGGCCGCGCGCCGGCACCCTTCTTCAGGGCCCCTTTTGCATTGTCTGACCATCTCGCAGGACCAAGGCAATAAACAAGGGCCGAGACCAGGCGCAACCCGCCTTGAGGCAGGCCTTGTGAGCCCCGTGCTGGCTCACGAGTTCCCAGGCACACCTCGCTAAACCCTACCATGCCAGCCACGTGTCAAGGTGGGGCTGTACACGCCCCGGGGGCTCTCCGCAGTAGGGAGTCCCCTCGCCCGCTCCAGAAGCAAACCAGTGGTCCGGCCCCCTTATTCGCGTCAACTTGCAGGGGCTCCCTGAGGATCATGGGGGGCGGTACCACAGACTATCCTTCTTCTCTCATGTGATTCGCTTGCGCGTTAAAAGGGGGGCTCCTGAGCATAGCGTCTTAGGAGCTCTTATTGGCTCTCCAGCCCTCACCCCCTGGCCTTGACCACGGCATCGCAACCTGGCATACCAGCGGCGGTTGAGCTCGCTCGAGGGCCGGGACCTGAGGACACAAAGCACCAAGAAGAGCATGGAGGGGAGGGGGAAACCCGCACGGGCCTGGCATGGCTACGCTACAGCGACCAATGCGCGAGCCCGGGCGTGCATCGAGGAGTAGACTCTAGACAAACCAGATAAGTTCACACACAGAACCCACCTATCGCCACAACACGAGACCTTCGTAGCGGCTCCGTTGCGGCAACGTCACCTCCCTTTCTTGCCTCTTCACGGTTGCTTGGGCGCTAATGGGGACCTCCTGAGCATCGCGCCTCGGGAGCTCTTATCGGACTTCAGGCCGCTCACCTCCTGGCCTTGACCACGACATCATGACCTGGCATACCAACGACGGCTGCAGCCAGCCTGGGGACCGGGACCTGTCAGCGTAGAGCACCAAGCCATCACGAGGATAGAAAGGGGAGACCGAGCCGAAGCGGGCCTTACTCCTTCCACTGCCCTGCTGTGGCGATACTCTCTTCCTTTCCCATTCTAAGGCAGCCGCTTGAGCGCTAAAGGGGACCTGCTGAGCATCGCGCCTCAGGAGCTCTTAATGGACCTCGGGCCGCTCACCTCCTGGCCTTGACCACGGCATCGCGACCTGGCATACCAGCGACGGCTGCAGCCTGCCTAGGGACCGGGACCTATTAGCGTAGAGCATCAAGCCGCCGCAGGATTGGAAAGGGGAGGTCGAGCCTCGACAGGATATGCGCCCACGCAATTCCATAACAAGGACCATATATACGCAAAAGACATTACAGACCCTTTACACGCCCCCACGGGGTACTTCATGATTCTTCGGAGGGAACCAGAACGAGAACTAAGAGGAATCCTATCTACACCCTCCCGTGGCGGATGCCATCATCAATAGTGGGCCACGGGAGGCCGGCGCCGACCCCATCCAGATCAGCGGCAGCTGGACGCCGCGGCCCTGCTCCGAGCTCGGCGGGATCTTGGCGGCATGTAGCTGTCGTCGCTCGTCTTTGGAGACTTCAAGGGCTCAGGAGAGTCACCGGACCACCACGAGTCGCCGCTGTCGCTGGAGGAGCTGCAGGCAAGACCAGTGGAGGGCCCCGCGCCCGCCGCAACGTCGTCCTAGTGACCTCCTTCAGGGCAGCACTCTAGGCAGCGGCCTTCCTCATCGAAGACCTTGAAGAACAACACGGAGGCGCCGTCGTACTCGAAGTGGATCACGAGGGCGCCCTCCACACGGCAGACCCGGGCAATCTCACCCCAGCCTCGGGTCATGAAGATCTTCCCGGAGGCGACGGGTCCAATCCCCGCTCCGGTTGCTAGGGCGTTGCAGTCAGCATGCTGCAGCCAAAGTTCGCTAACACCCCTCGGCGGCACCTCGGCAGCAAAGAATGGTGGGAGGCGCATCCAGGTGCTTGGTGGCATCGCCGCCCACAACACGAATTCACGCGACGAGTCCACAACATGGACCCTTGGGGCGACGGCATGTGTCCCCGTGGCGAGGTGACCATGGCCGTGGCGCGGGCGGCACCGCTCATCGCTCCGCCCTCCTGAGCCCTCGGCTCGGGCGTACAAGGGTAGTGGATACCCTGGAGGAGGCCGCTCGCACCAGGGCCTCGTCACCACCTGCATCGCTGCTTCGTCGCGATGGTGAACCGACCTCTACTTCGACGAAAGCAGCTCTGGATCATTGCGGGGGGCCTTTACTTTCTCTTCGGCGGAGAACCTTCGGATGGGTGCCATTGCTGCAAGCGATGGAGCAAGGAGGAAGAAGCAAGTGAACCAAGAAGAGATGGGCAATGGGGGCTCCGCCCCCCTCCCCATTTATAGCGGAAGAAGGCCAACCGACGCCTCCCACGATCACATGTAATGATGATTTTCCTAGCATGTCGTAGGGACTTGTCAAATCGAGCAATTGCCGAGGCAGCGTGGGGAAGCGGAGATGCCCACGACCAATCAACTACCACGCGGCAACCGAGGCCGCATGCTTTTGGGGCCCCTGGTGCTCCGCGCTTGATTATTTGGCCTGGCCTCGAAGCCAATCCCGAGCGCGCCTTGGGCCCGGGGGCTACTGTCGGCGTTCTGGGAATGGGGGTCCCCAGACTTGCCTGCCTATGGCCCATGGCGTGGCTGTGCTGGCAGGTCTGTACGGCCCATCATCATCAACAAGGCATTCAAGACCCTTGTGAGGGGCCAAGCCTCGCGAGGCGGATGATAACCCACAAGTATAGGGGAGCGCAACAGTTTTCGAGGGTAGAGTATTCAACCCAAATTTATTGATTCGACACAAGGGGAGCCAATGAATATTCAAGTATTAGCAGCCGAGTTGTCAATTCAACCACACCTGGAAACTTAATATCTGCAACAAAGTATTTAGTAGCAAAGTAATATGATAGTAGTGGTAACGGTAGCAAAAGGGTAAGTGTAGCAAAAGTAATGTTTTTGGTATTTTGTAGTGATTGTAACAATAGCAACGGAAAAGTAAATAAGCGAAGAACAATATATGGAAAGCTTGCAGGCAATGGATCGGTGATAGAGAATTATGCCGGATGTGGTTCATCATGTAACAGTCATAACCTAGGGTGACACAGAACTAGCTCCAATTCATCAATGTAATGTAGGCATGTATTCCAAATATAGTCATACGTGCTTATGGAAAAGAACTTGCATGACATCTTTTGTCCTACCCTCCCGTGGCAGCGGGGTCCTAGCGGAAACTAAGGGATATTAAGTCCTCCTTTTAATAGAGTACCGAACCAAAGCATTAACACATAGTGAATACATGAACTCCTCAAACTACGGTCATCACCGGAAGTGGTCCAGATTATTGTCACTTTGGGGTTGCCGGATCATAACACATAGTAGGTGACTATAGACTTGCAAGATAGGATCAAGAACTCTCATATATTCATGAAAACATAATAGGTTCAGATCTGAAATCATGGCACTTGGGCCCTAGTGACAAGCATTAAGCATAGCAAAGTCATAGCAACATCAATCTCAGAACATAGTGGATACTAGGGATCAAACCCTAAAAAACTAACTCGATTACATGATAAATCTCATCCAACCCATCACCGTCCATCAAGCCTACGATGGAATGACTCACGCACGGTGGTGAGCATCATGAAATTGGTGATGGAGGATGGTTGATGATGACGATGGTGACGGATTCCCCTCTCCGGAGCCCCGAACGGACTCCAGGTCAGCCCTCCCGAGAGAGTTTAGGGCTTGGCGGCGGCTCCGTATCATAAAACATGATGAATCTTTCTCTCTGATTTTTCTCTCTCTGAACACGAATATATAGAGTTGGAGTTGAGGTCGGAGGAGCTCCAGGAGCCCACGAGGTAGGGGGCGTGCCCAGGGTGGCAGGCGCGCCCCCCACGCTTGTGGCTAGGGTGTGGGCCCTCTGGTCTTGATCTTTTGCCAGTATTTTTTATTATTTCCAAAAATAGTCTCTGTGAAGTTTCAGGTCATTCCGAGAACTTCTGTTTCTACACATAAATAACACCATGGCAATTCTGCTGAAAATAACGTCAGTCCGGGTTAGTTCCATTCAAATCATGCAAGTTAGAGTCCAAAACAAGGGCAAAAGTGCTTGGAAAAGTAGATACGACAAAGACGTATCAACTCCCCCAAGCTTAAACGTTTGCTTGTCCTCAAGCAATTCAGTTGACAAACTGAAAGTGCTAAATAAAAACTTTTACAAACTCTGTTTGCTCTTGTTGTTGTAAATATGTAAAGCCAGCATTCAAGTTTTCAGCAAAGATTATGAACAAACCATATTCACAATAACTCTTAGGTCTCATGTTTACTCATATCAATGGCATAATCAACTAGTGAGCAATAATAATAAATCTCGAATGACAACACTTTCTCAAAACAATCATAATATGACATAACAAGATGGTATCTCGCTAGCCCTTTCTGAGACCGCAAAACATAAATGCAGAGCACCTTTAAAGATCAAGGACTGACTATACATTGTAATTCATGGTAAAAGACATCCAGTCAAGTCATACTCAATGTAAACTAACAGTAATGAATGCAAATGACATAGGTGCTCCCCAACTAGTGCTTTTTAATAAGAGGATGACGACTCAACATAAAAGTAAATAGATAGGCCCTTCGCAGAGGGAAGCAGGGATTTGTAGAGGTGCCAGAGCTTGGTTTTGAAATAGAAATGAATAATACTTTGAGCGGTATACTTTCATTGTCAACATAACAACCAAGAGATGGCGATATCTTCCATCCTACACACATTATAGGCGGTTCCCAAACAGAATGGTAAAGTTTATACTCCCCTCCACCAACAAGCATCAATCCATGGCTTGCTTGAAACAACGAGTGCCTCCAACTAAAAAGAGTCCCAGGGGGAGTTTTGTTTGCAATTATTTTGATTTGATTTGCATAAAGCATGGGACTGGGCATCCCGGTTACCAACCACTTTCTCACGAGTGAGGAGCGGAGTCCACTCCTCTTGAAAATAACCTGCCTAACATGGAAGATACAGACAGCCCTAGTTGATACATGAGCTATTCGAGCATACAAAACATGATATTTATTTGAAGGTTTAGAGTTTGGCACATACAAATTTACTTGGAAAGGTAGGTAGATACCGCATATAGGAAGGTATAGTGGACTCATATGGCATAACTTTGGGGTTTATGGAGTTGGATGCACAAGCAGTATTCCCGCTTAGTACAAGTGAAGGCTAGAAAAAGACTGGGAAGTGACCAGCTAGAGAGCGACAACAGTCATGAACATGCATTAAAATTAATCACCACCGAATGCAAGCATGAGTAGGATATAATGCACCATGAACATAAATATCGTAGAGGCTATGTTGATTTTGTTTCAACTACATGTGTGAACATGTGCCAAGTCAAGCCACTCGAATCGTTCAAAAGAGGATACCACCCTATCATACCACATCACAACCATTTTAATAGCATGTTGGCACACAAGGTAAACCATTATAAGCTCCTAGCTAATTAAGCATGGCATAAGCAACTATAATCTCTAATTGTCATTGCAAACATGTTTATTCATAATAGGCTGAATCAGGAATGATGAACTAATCATATTTACAAAAACAAGAGAGGTTGAGTTCATACCAGCTTTTCTCATCACAATAAGTTAATCATATAATCATCATTATTGCCTTTCACTTGCATGACCGAACGATGTGGATAATAATAATAGTGCACGTGCATTGGACTAGGATGGAATCTGCAAGCATTCAATAAACAAGAGAAGACAAGGCAATATGGGCTCTTTTGTCAGATCAACAATAATGCATATAAGAGCCACTTCAACAATTTAATCATGATCTTCTCCTATCGACCCCCAAAGAAAAGAAAAGAAATAAAACTATATACACGGGAAAGCTCCCAACAAGCAAAAGAAGAACAAGAGATCTTTTTGGGTTTTCTTTTTAATTACTACTACAAGCATGGAAAGTAAACTAATTAAAAGCTACAACTATTTTTTTGTTTTTCTTAAGGTTTATCAAACACACAAGAAGAAAGCATAAAAAGAGAAAATAAACTAACATGGATGATACAATGAAAAAGTATGAGCACCGACAACTAGCAATGAGTGTGTGAACATGAATGTAATGTCGGTGGGAAATACGTACTCCCCCAAGCTTAGGCTTTTGGCCTAAGTTGGTATAATGCCATGGATGGCCTGGCGGATATCCAAAGTTGTAGTTGGGGTCATACTGAGATGCAACAGTCATTGCATCATGGGCTGCAGCTTGGACGCGAGCTATCTCAGCCATCCTCTTATACTCTTCTACCTCCTCTCTGGTTGTAAAATATATCCCTTTTGCCTGAAAATCAAAGAAAGTAGAAGTAGGGAGAGCGACGTGATAGGTGCGTCGTCTGTCAAAGATTAGTCGGTACTAGAGGAACTGATCGTTCCTCTCAACAAACTGATGACGAACCATAGCCTCATAATCCAAATAAGCAGGAGGCAACTCAATATCATCCTCACATATCGTTATACCAAGAAAATTAGCTATGCGGGTTGCATAAATTCCACCAAAGAAATCTCCATTAAATCTATTAAGATGCAACCTACGTGCAACAATGGCTCCCAAATTATAAGATTTATCTCCTAACATAGCACTCCTAAGAATACTGAGGTCAGGGACACACATGTGACATGCTTCATCTTTACCGTTAATACATCTACCTATGAAGAGAGCAAAATAATGTATAGCAGGAAAGTGAATGCTCCCTATGGTAGCTTGTGCTATATCTCTAGATTCCCCCACAATTATACTAGCAAGAAAATCTCTAAATTCAGATTTGCGAGGTTCACTAGCACCACCCCATTGTGGAAGTTTGCAAGCAGTGGTAAAGTCCTCTAAGTCCATAGTGTAAGAATTTTCATAAAGATCAAACAAGACAGTTTGAGAATTATGTGAAGATGAAAATTCAAACCTCCTCACAAAGGAACTAGTGAGATAATGGTACTGACGGCATTTTTCTGCCTCGAAGCTCACAAGATCAGCATTACGCAAATATGCGTTAAATTTTCCTTAATTCCTGCTCGATCCATGAAGTCCTCTGAAGGCCATTCACAAGGCCGCACTGGAGTGTCCCTTGGTGGCTCATCATCAGCATTACGCATTGCAAGCCTGGGTCCTTGTTTCCTTGAAGAACCACCTTGGTACATTTTCTTAAACATATTTCTTCCGTTGAAAAAATTCTGAAATTTTTAGTAACTTCAAATAAAAGTGAACCAAACTCAACAAAATTGATAGCAACTACTCCTACAAGTGCCTAGAGCCTATATCATGCATCAAAACTACTTGGAACCACATAAATTTGACATGAAAGCTCAAGAATAGGGTCACCTAAGCAGCAAAAATATGCACTGAATAAATCACTAGAACAAAAACTAATTGGACCATTGGAGGAGTCACATACCAAGGAACAATCCCCCAAAGCAGTTTTGTGAGAGGTGCTTTGAGCAAGGAGATCGAAAATCGCAGCAAAATGAGCTAGAACTCGTGCTTGAGCTGGATAATGGTGTTTTTGGGAGGAAGAAGGAGTGTGTGGGTGCAGGAATAAGTGGAGGAGGGCCACCGTGGGCCCACGAGGCAGGGGGCGTGCCCAGGGGGGTAGGGCGTGCCCTCCACCCTCGTGGCTAGGTGGATGCCCCCTACTGTGTTCTCAGTGCCAAATATTCTCAAATATTCCAGAAAAATCATATTTAAATTTCAGGGCATTTGGAGAACTTTTATTTTCGGGGTATTTTTATATTGCACGGATAATTCAGATAACAGACAGAAAATACTATTTTTACTTTATTTAATATAAATAACAGAAAGTAAAAGGAGGGTACAGAGAGTTGTGTTTTCTAAATTCATCCATCTCATGATCATCAAAAGGAATCCAATAACAAGGTTGATCAAGTCTTGTTAACAAACTCATTCCGAATAACATGGAACCGGAGAATTCTCGAATAACACTAGGTTACCTCAACGGGGATATGCACATCCCCAACAATAAGAATATCATATTTCTTCTTGACAGTAGGAAGAGGAAATTCAAAACCTCCAAAAATAATCGATGGAATTTTTCCAATAGAGTTGATACTATGAACTGGAGGCTGTTTCCTCGGAAAGTGTACTGTGTGCCCATTACCATTAACATGAAAAGTGACATTGCCTTTAGTGCAATCAATAATAACCCCTGCAGTATTCAAAAAGGGTCTTCCAAGAATAATAGACATACCATCGTCCTCGGGAATATCAAGAATAACAAAGTCCGTTAAAACAGTAACGTTTGCAACTACAACAGGCACATCCTCACAAATACCGACAGGTATAGCAGTTGATTTATCAGCCATTTGCAAAGATATTTCAGTAGGTGTCAACTTATTCAAATCAAGTCTACGATATAAAGAGAGAGACATAACACTAACACCGGCTCCAAGATCACATAAAGCAGTTTTAACATAGTTTCTTTTAATGGAGCATTGTATAGTAGGTACTCCTGGATCTCCAAGTTTCTTAGGTATTCCACCCTTAAAAGTATAATTAGCAAGCATGGTGGAAATTTCAGCTTCCGGTATCTTTCTTTTATTTGTAACAATATCTTTCATATACTTAGCATAAGGATTCATTTTGAGCATATCAGTTAATCGCATACATAGAAAGATAGGTCTAATCATTTCAGCAAAGCGCTCAAAATCCTCATCATCCTTTTTCTTGGATGGTTTGGGAGGAAAAGGCATGGGTTTTGAACCCATGGTTCTCTTTCTTTACCGTGTTTCCTAGCAACAAAGTCTCTCTTATCGTAACGTTGATTCTTTGATTGTGGGTTATCAAGATCAATAGCAGGTTCAATTTCTATATCATTATCATTGCTAGGTTGAGCATCATCATGAACATTATCATTAACATTAGTTTCACGTTCATTACCAGATTGTGTTTCAGCATCATAAATAGAAATATCATTTGGATTCTCAGGTGTTTCAGCAATAGGTTCACTAGAAGCATGCAAAGTCCTATCATTTTTCTTTTTCTTCCTTTTAGAAGGACTAGGTGCATCTATATTATTTCTCTGAGAGTCTTGCTCAATTCTCTTAGGGTGGCCTTCAGGATACAAAGGTTCCCGAGTCATTTTACCTGTTCTAGTAGCCACTCTAACAACATAGTCCTTATTCTTACTATTCAATTCATTGAGCAAATCATTTTGAGCTTTAAGTACTTGTTCTACTTGAGTGATAACCATAGAAGCATGTTTACTTATAAGTTTAAGTTCACCTTTGACATTGGCCATATAAGAAAAAAGTCCATTTTACTACCCTAAAGAAAATGACTGGTTCACATAACCCCCTGATCATTTTTTTCTGCTCTTTTAACCCCCTAATCTATCCAATACCGTTCAGTAATCATCCTGGGTGGGTTTGCTCGGGTGGTTTGCTGACGTGGATGTGGTCAAAGCGGTATTTGACCTCTGGTGGGTCCTCTTGTTAGGTGAGATGTGTCATTGACGGGTGGGACCCACAAGGGTCGTTTGAATTGGCGTTTTCATGCTATAAGGAGGGAGAGGGCGGCGGCGGCGCTCGCCGATGAGGCGATGAGCTTCAGAGCTTGGCAGTGCTATGTGGCTCAATGAAGTGGGCGGGGATGCTAGGATGCTTGGGAGGGCTCGTTGACCGGGGTGCTGCTGCACACGGATTAAGGTGGGGTCGCTGGCAATGACAGCCTCATCTCCGACGACGGCGGCTGCGGGACGAGCTCGTTCTCCTCTGTGTGGGCCTGCAACTTGCGCAAACGGCTATGCAATCAGCCGGAGAATACCGAGTGCAAGCCAGGTATGTGAGGAATCGAAGCTTGGTTCACCACACACTTCGGCAGGCTCAGTGCGACGGCGGTAGAGTACTGGGTCGATGCAAGGGAAGGATACCTTCCGGCTCGATTCCTCGCATGGTGACTCAATTAGAGTGGAGGTGAGAGGGATAGAAGGCTTAGAAGGGAAGGGTTTGGGGCGGCGCGGCTAGCTTGGTGGGCGGCGTTGCAGGTCCGAGAACACAGGGAATAACAGGCGGAGGGATGAGACGACGAAGCTGGCTGCTAGCACGGGCAACTTGTTCGAGGCCACTTGCAGGCTGTGGGACGACGCGGGAGCGCGGAACCCACCCGTGCGAGAGAAAGATCGACGACCAGAGCGCACCGCCGCTGGCGACCTTTGTCGTCTGCGCGGCCGGGGGCCACACCGAGATTTGAGGCCTTATCCATGAGTTTCTATACATTCAAATATGTCTTTCCGCTGAACTAAGTGGACATGTATGGCTCGGATCAACCACTCCCGAGTCTTCTTCCCTGCCGTCGGTGCCCGACCGACGCGCTGTGATCTCCTCGTATGGCGAGTCTCAGGCTTCTTCCTTGGCCTCCTAGCATCCCTATGGTACTACTGAAGATGCACACGTCCTCCTCATCGAGCCTTGTGACCCCGAGCAACCATCCTCGCAAGCTCCGGACTCCGTCGCCGTTGCCCTCGTCCATGGTGTCGCAGCCGAGCCTCTTTGGCCTCACTGACCTCTCTATTGAGCTTTTGCCGAGCCTCTGGTGCTGCAACACCTATTTCCCCTCTCCCTCGTGTTCTCCATCCTTCCCGCAGCCAGCGCCGCCGCTGTGCTCCGACGCAAGCTCTCTCCAGCACCAACTCCCACGGGTTAAATACCGCTTTGACCAAGTCCAGCTCAGCAAACCACTTGAGTAAACCTGCCAAGGATGATTACTGAACGGTATTGCATAGATGAGGGGGGTTAAAGGATCAGAAAAAATAATCAGGGGGTTATGTGAACCAGCCATTTTCTTCAGGGTAGTAAAATGGACTTTTTTCGCCATATAATCACCGAAGTGTTCAAGCATATCAGCACTGCGTTTTAATTCTCTACCAAAATAAGCATTGAAGTCTTCTTGCTTAACCATAAATTTATCAAACTCATCTAAGCATGGGCTAGCAAACTTAGTAAGTGGGATTTCAGCTTTATCATATCTATACAGAGAATTTACCTTTACTACCTGTGTCGGGTTATCAAGACCATGTGTTTCTTCAATAGGTGATGGATCAAAACCATATATTTCTTCAACATGCGGTAAATTAAGACCATGTATTTCTTCAATAGGAGGTAAATTCTTAACATCTTCAGCTTTAATACCCTTTTATTTCATGGATTTCTTTGCCTCTTGCATATCTTCAGGACTGAGAAATAGAACACCCCTTTCTTCGGAGTTGGTTTAGGAATAGGCTCAGGAGTTGGCTCAGGAAGTGTCCAATTATTTTCATTTGTCAACATATTATTAAATAGAATTTCAGCTTCATCCGGTGTTCTTTCCCTAAAAACAGAACCATCACAACTATCAAGGTAATCTCTGGAAGCATCGGTTAGTCCATTATAAAAGATATCAAGTATTTCATTTTTCTTAAGAGGGTGATCAGACAAAGCATTAAGTAATTGGAGAAGCCTCCCCCAAGCTTGTGGAGACTCTCTTCTTCAATTTGCAAAAAATTATATATATCCCTTAAGGCAGCTTGTTTCTTATGAGCAGGGAAATATTTAGCAGAGAAGTAATAAATCATATCCTGGGGACTATGCACACAACCAGGATCAAGAGAATTAAACCATATATTAGGATCACCCTTTAATGAGAACGGAAATATTTTAAGAATATAAAAGTAGCGAGTTCTCTCGTCATTAGTGAACATGGTGGCTATATCATTTAATTTAGTAAGATGTGCCACAACAGTTTCAGATTCATACCCATAAAAAGGATCATATTCAAGGAAAGTAATTATATCAGGATCAATAGAGAATTCATAATCCTTATCAGTAACAAAGATAGGTGAAGTAGCATAATCATGATCATATTTCATTCTAGCATTCAGAGTTTTTTGTTTAAGCTTAGCTAATAATTTCTTAAGATCACTTCTATCATTGCAAGCAAGAAAGTCTCTTTTAGTTTCTTCATCCATAACATATCCCTCAGGAACGACAGGTAATTCATATTTATTAGGAGAGCCTTCATAATCACTTTCATCAGTATTATCAATTTCAATAATTTCATTCTCTCTAGCCCTAGCAAGTTGTTCATCAAGAAATTCACCAAGTGGCACAGTTGTATCAAGCATAGAAGTAGTTTCATCATAAGTATCATGCAGAGCAGAAGTGGCATCATCAATAATATGTGACATATCAGAATCAATAGCAGAAGCAGGTTTAGGTGTCGCAAGCTTGCTCAAAATAGAAGGTGAATCAAGTGCAGAGCTAGATGGCAGTTCCTTACCTCCCCTCGTAGTTGAGGGATAAATCTTGGTTTTTGGATCTCTCAAGTTCTTCATAATGATAAGTAGATATTAATCCCAAGTGACTCAAAGAATAGAGCTATGCTCCACGGCAACGGCGCCAGAAAATAGTCTTGATAACCCACAAGTATAGGGGATCGCAACAGTTTTCGAGGGTAGAGTATTCAACCCAAATTTATTGATTTGACACAAGGGGAGCCAAAGAATATTCTCAAGTATTAGCAGCTGAGTTGTCAATTCAACCACACCTGGAAACTTAATATCCACGGCAAAGTATTTAGTAGCAAAGTAATATGATAGTAGTGGTAACGGTAGCAAAAGGGTAAGTGTAGCAAAAGGAATGTTTTTGGTATTTTGTAGTGATTGTAACAATAGCAACGGAAAAGTAAATAAGCGAAGAACAATATATGGTAAGCTCGTAGACAATCGATCGGTGATAGAGAATTATGCCGGATGTGGTTCATCATGTAACAGTCATAACCTAGGGTGACACAGAACTAGCTCCAATTCATCAATGTAATGTAGGCATGTATTCCGAATATAATCATACGTGCTTATGGAAAAGAACATGCATTACATCTTTTGTCCTACCCTCCCATGGCAGCAGGGTCCTAGCGGAAACTAAGGGATATTAAGGCCTCCTTTTAATAGAGTACCAGACCAAAGCGTTAACACATAGTGAATACATGAACTCCTCAAACTACGGTCATCACCGGAAGTGGTCCCGATTATTGTCACTTTGGGGTTGCCGGATCATAACACATAGTAGGTGACTATAGACTTGCAAGATAGGATCAAGAACTCTTATATATTCATGAAAACATAATAGGTTCAGATCTGAAATCATGGCACTCGGGCCCTAGTGACAAGCATTAAGCATAGCAAAGTCATAGCAACATCAATCTCAGAACATAGTGGATACTAGGGATCAAACCCTAACAAAACTAACTCGACTACATGCTAAATCTCATCCAACCCATCACCGTCTAGCAAGCCTACGATGGAATTACTCACGCACGGCGGTGAGCATCATGAAATTGGTGATGGAGGATGGTTGATGATGACGATGGCGACGGATTCCCCTCTTCGGAGCCCCGAACGGACTCCAGATCAGCCCTTCCGAGAGAGTTTAGGGCATGGTGGCGGCTCCGTATCGTAAAACGCGATGAATCTTTCTCTCTGATTTTTTCTCTCCGAACACGAATATATAGAGTTAGAGTTGGGGTCGGACGAGCTCTAGGGGGGCACGAGGTAGGGGGGCGCGCCCAGGGGGGCAGGCGCCCCCCCCATGCTCGTGGCTAGGGTGTGGGCCCCCTGGTCTTGATCTTTTGCCAGTATTTTTTATTATTTCCAAAAATACTCTCCGTGAAGTTTCAGGTCATTCCGAGAACTTTTGTTTCTGCACATAAATAACACCATGGCAATTCTGCTAAAAACACACTACTAGGAAAACGACTATAGATGAAATGGTCACTAATGGCGCACCACATGTGTGGTGCGCCATTAGAATATAGCAATGGCGCACCACATACACGTACGCCATTAGTAATATATTACTAATGGCGCACCTGGTGTGCGGTGCGCCATTAGAAGTTTTGAAAAAAACAAAATTTGTTACTAATGGCGCACGGTGGGTGTGGTGCGCCATTAATAGTTTTTAACTAGTAATGGCGCAGTGTCCACTGGTGCTTGTGAAGAGAGCAACCCAAGCAAGCAGGCTTGTAGCTTAGGCTCCTGCTAGTGTATATATAGTGGTTTCCTTTTTCTCCCCATTTCAACCATTTTATATTGCGTACGTGTCATTGAAGAGTGAAATGATGGTTGCTTCTTCCGACTAACTTACTGTGTGATTTGACTGCTCCTTAGTGGCCCCTACACGTACTCCCCCTACGTGTATGACCATTCCTGAGTCTCACTTGTACTTATCTCTATTTTCTTGCATGACACGTAGACAGGATGCGCATAGAGGAATTTTACTGCACGTTGTTACGTAGTACTGTACTACTAGTACCTACTCCCTCCTTCTGGTTCACTACTGGTACTCCCTCCTTTTGGTTCACTACTGGTACTCCCTCCGTCCTGGCTTATTGGTCCCCTTTGTACTCAATTAATGGGCTCGTTTTCCTCAAGAAATTGTCTTTACCAACGTATTAATATTAGGAATGCATGCGTGAACAACGAATGATTAAACCTTGCATGCAACGTTTTGACAAAGCATTGACTTATGAACATGTGAATGTGAGGGACTACAACCTCGTGCATGCATGCAATAGTCACACGTACACATGGACGCAAAAACGCGCGCGACGCCCTAATGCATGCATGTCCGAGCACACGACGGAACACACACGGTCACGCTCAAGTGCTCAACCTACACGTGCATGCACCCACATACTCAGCCAGAGTGAGCTAGTGACCGTATAAACATCAGAATATATAGAGAGCGCAATGAGCGTATTATGAAGTCCAATAATCGTATTTTTACAAATATACAGTGACAAATAGTGTATTTATCTCCTTTGAAATTAAGCCATATTAACCGGAAAGGAGGCAGTATGGACTAGCATTACTTTGCTGTGTCCCGTCAACTTACCGAACAAGGAGGAGCTTGTAGGACGGGAGAAGCTTGCGCGCGGTGGCTCGCAGGACAAGGAGAAACTTTTGACTAATGCAAGCTCTTCCTCGCTCAGGTGGTGGATGTGCAACAGTTAATTCAGTGTCAGATTGCCAGAAGCATACACTATACTAGTACTATTATTTTTCGACTTCCCGAAGAGGCGAACAGCCAAGAGCAAAGTTTACTAGTACTAGTACTACTACTATAGAGGTATGTACTATACTACTAGGAACCGGATGGAGGAGCGTCTGCACCCTTATTATATTTTAAAAATGTGATAAAGCAATCTTCAACACATTTGGTTCTCTTTGAGGGTTCTCGCATGTGATAATGGAAGTTGATTGCATGGAACACTCGCCACAATTCTCGCTTAATTCTGGCTCATATCCTATTACAAATAGGAGCGCTCGGTAATATTTCCTCTCTTTTTGTTATTCAGCATGTAAACAGGCCAGCAAACCTTGCGGCACATCTTTGTGCGAACCGTGCTTGGTGCACTTTGAATGTGGCCGAGAGCTGCCTTGATGAAACACCTCACTTCCTTCTTTTTTGTGGGGTACCTCACTTCCTAGTGACCATTCTCTTGGCTGATCGTCTAAGAATGCTTATATATGAATAAAGCTCTCCCATTTACCCGCAAAATAGATTAAGCCATATTAACCGGAAAGGAGGGAGTATGGACTAGCACTACTTTTTGGTGTGTCCCGTCAACTCGCAGAACGAGGAGAAGCTTGCAGGACAAGGTGAAGCTCGCATATGCCTTTTGACTAATGCAACCTACCCTCGCCCAGGTGGTGGACATGCATTAGTTCATTCGGTGTTAGATTGCTAGAGGCATACACTATAGTACCCAACATGCGGAGTAACATCATTGTTCGACTTCATGAAGAGGCGAAGAGCCAAGCGCAAGGTTTAGTAGTACGAGTAGTAGTACTACTAGAACCACATGCTGGAGCGTCTGTACTCTTATTTTATTTTAATCTCTGATAAAGTACACATTTATTCGGGATAAGGGCGGAAAACGGCAGGCCAATAGTATAGTATTCAAAAACATCAAACATGTAATGATGATATCGATCAACCATGCTTGAATATATCTTGGCCTCCATGCGAGCCCGTCTGTGTGTTCTCGATCCTCGTCTCTCTCAAGGAACGACGGGTAGACCATTTTGCCGTCAATTGAGATCGATTTTCTCACACTCCGGTCCCACATGTCAGTGATATGCCACGAGGAGGTGCGTTGACCGACTGGCCATACGCGTACTTGGTTTTGCACCTTCATACTACTCCTCCCCCCGTCACAGTTTACAGGGCACGCTTCATTCTGATGCATTTCTCTCAATGCATTTCCACCACCAGAGAGACTTTAGACGCGTTTAGTTTAATGCTCAATTAATTAGGGGTGTGATAACCGCAATCAAGGCCGCAATTTTCTCTCGACGTACTACTGAGTGGAGTAAGTGCATGCATGTGTGTACCCGGGGTGGAAGCACTGCATGCATGTGTGTACGCATTATTTCCTCTAGTAATATACGCTGTGCTATAACTACCAATGCTATTTTTAGGCCGATCGCTAGTCTCCTTGGTCCGAGAGATTTTTTTATTTTTTGAAGCACGCTCTATAAATAGTGACGGAAGGAGTAGTATGAGCGGATTGAAAGAAGAGCGTATTGATGGTTGCTTCTTCCGAGCAACTTACAGTGGGAAAGGTGGGGCTTATGATTTGACTGCTCATTACTCACTATTAATGCGGCGCAACGACCGGGCTGAGTCGCCCATGCGGTTGTGCACTACTCCCTCGGTTCTTAAATATACTCCGGAGTATTTGTCTTTCTAGAGATTTCAACGAGTGACTACATACGAAGCAAAATGAGTGAATCTGCACTCTAAAATATGCCCATTTGAAATTTGTAAAAAGACAAATATTTAGGAATGGAGGAGTATAATTTATGCATGGCACATGGACCCGGATGCTGAAGAGGCTTCTGGCAATGCTATCAAGCTTCCAGCATTTTGTTTACATAATTGACGTACTATACAAATAATTTTCCAGCGACATGAAATTGTATAATGCTCTGAGCTTTTAGCTTTTGTTTCGTGTGTCTTGCCATCGATGCTCTTTCGGAAACAATAAAAAACTAACTTCCTTGCTAATGCATCTCAATGATTAGCAGATCAGAGCTAATATTTACATCACAATCGAAGACAAAGTTGTGAGAAGGTGTTAAATTAAAATTGATCCATGCTTTCATTGGCAGCAACGTCCCCCCCAGCTCTGTCTAAATCAACAAGGCATGTTGGGAAAAAAGCAGCTGTCTGGAGCATGCAACATTCCGATCATTTTGTGCAGTTCCACTAAAATAGAGTTGAGCGTCCCTATTCCAAAGATATTAAGTGTGATTACGATAATAGAGGACTGCTGATGAAACAATAAACACACAAATAGAAGCCGGTCACCTTTGCATTCTATCTTAAGACTAACTAGTTGGAGAAGATTAAGCAAATAGTTGGAGAAGATTAGGATCGGAGTTGGATGAGGAGGATAGAGAAAAACCAATCTCCCTTTGTGCAGTCGCACTGAAATGTAGAGACGTTGCCCGTGTGACATTTTAGTACAACTGCACAAAACACTCTTAAGAAAAAAGTGATTTGTGCAGTTCACCAAAAGGTCGCAATAGCAACGAGGTGAAATGGATAACCCTATTTGCAAAAAGATGTAGAAAGGAAACAATTACTGGCCAATAACAGTTGATGACACATACGACGACAAAAAAGAAGCACATTCCTTGTCCTAAGGGAAGATAAAAACACGATTGTGTTTGTCTAGAACGGTGTGAGGACGATATTGTAATATGGAAAGTATGCCGAACGAGCTACGTTTTGGGCAAAGAACTATGGAAGATCCACATGCAGCGACGTGGGAAGACGGGTAGTGGATCAAGGCCAGAGGGGATACTCGGGGGTGGTCGGGATGTAGCTAGGTGAGCGGTAGCAGGCGGGGTCTGCCCATACTGCGGCAGCGAGTAGGTGGCGTAGGCCCTATCGTGCCGGAGCTTGGTCAGAGAGAACGGCGGGTACCGCAGATCGGGACGTGCTGCCTCGGCGCCGTCGAACGAAGAAACGATGCACATCCTCGCTTTCCACCAGCGGACATGATGCGGCCGGATCAGTGAACAACAATGGGAGAGAGAGAGGCCACTGCCTCCTTGTGTGAGATACTCTGAAGAGAGACAAGCCCAGGCACGCAGGCTCCATTGTATGGTGTGGAGTGGACTACCTTTTTCTCCATAAAAATTGTTTTATATTCCGTGTACGTGCCGTTGAGCGATATAACTTTATTTAAAAATAACGCGCCAATGCATCAAGTCAAACTTTGTTTAGTGCACGCGTGGTACACGGCCTCCGTAGGTAAACAACTGCTACACGCGTTCAAATTAGCATGTGGGCTGCCATTTTTGTACATAAATGAGCTCCACCGTGTACCCGCGTGGGTGTGGCTGGGCACAAAGCGTGAGTACGTGCACCTATTCTCTTCGTGTACGTAGAACACCTATGTGGGGTTGTGTGAGAGAGATACAAACGTAGAGAGATATAGTGTGTGGGTTCGTGAGTGTTTTTTTGGGGGGGGAGGGTCAATCAAAAAATGTAAGATATGCAATGTGTGTGAAATAGTCCTGGATATATCATATATATAGAGGGGGTGATCCATGAGAAGAGAGTGGAGGTATCATCGGCTTGAGGTATCCATAGAATCAAAGAGAGGGATGATGTGCGTGTGTGCGTGCGCGATCGATAAAGAGTGCCATCGAATTTGTGTGTGCCCACGTCAAAAATATAGAGTGACTGGCCTACTGGAACGTGAGAGGGGACATGTGCAGTTTATCTCTGTGGCATGGATACCTACCTACAGCGCTCGACTATCGGTGTGTGGTGGTGGTGGTGGGGGGGGGAGGCCTAATTAATTATAGAGGTACAATGGCTGGTATATGTGTGGAGGAGGAGAGAGGCCTACCTTATGTATTAAGGGAGATCGATCGGCATCCATGCATATGTGTAGGAGAGGAATAAGGTTGGGAGAGAGACAGAGCTAGAGTGTTGGAGGGGGTGGTAGTGGAGTTGCTTCTAACAAATGGTGGGAGTTTGGGAGAGGCTTGCTAGACAAACGGAGGGCACGCCTGCAATATCAATAAGACAGGGGATGGCTGCCCTGTCTGTGCACGTGCGTGCGAGAGACGGGTCAGGAGGCATGCACGAATGATGAGGGGGGACGATATGGCTGTGGTAAGAAGACATAACTACATAGGAATATCAATCGTCCTTTGTCAGAGAAAGGAGAGACATAACTTGTGAGGTACGTCGATCGATAGGTGGGGGGAAAATAGTTAAAGTCGACCTAGGTATATGTAGGGAGATCGATCGGTATACATGCATGTATGTGTTAGAAGCAAATAAGGCCCGGGGAGAAGGATAGAGAGAGAGAGGGATGCATCTAGGAGGTGGTGCAAGAGGCATACTATATCAAGGGGGAAGGAGTGTGCGAGTACGAGATCGATGAAAAGAGTGGTGGGAGTGAGGCATGGACAGTGAGAAGAGAAGAGGGGAAGCTTGTGTTTGTGGTAGGCACACCAGGCTAGAGAGGCATATCGATCGATGTGTGCTGTAAAGAAGGAGCTGGGGGGCCAACACACACCGTGGGCCAACACACACAAGTGAAAAGACAAATTTGTGCGATGGAGCTAGAGAATGCTGAGGGAGGGTGAGAGGGATGCGAGCGTGTGCATGCACGAGAGAAAGTTAGTGCTAGCTACAAAGATAAGAGGATTGTGTGGGTGTAAAAGACGAATAGAGATCATGATTCATTATAAAAAGTGAATTCAGATATTTGAAGTATTTATCATAGTGTTTTAAACCGACGCATGCGTGAATATATATAACGGTGATACATAAGGTGTGGTTATGAACATGTTATACTACATATAATATATTTTATCTCTACTCTTATAAAAATAGAGTTGTTGATGATGGTGTGCCCGCCATCCTGCAATATAGTCCGTCCAATTTATATCTGATGGATAGGAAGGGAACTATGGCAATTTTGAAAAAAGATACCCACACTGTCGTGGGCTTGTCACGGTAGATGTCCTCGTGAAAGGACTTAGTTGGTGGATCCATCGCTACGGGTTAGCTTAAAAGGGTTAAACCGGACAAGGGGACACGAGGAGTTTTATATTAGTTCGGCCCCTTCGATGAAGGTAAAAGCGTACGTCTAGTTGTGATTGGTATTGCTAGGGTTTCGATGACCAGGGAGCGAATCCGCTTTTTCTGGCTCTCGAGTTGTTGTCTGTTGTCCTCAAACCGCGGCCGGGTCGTCCGTTTATATACATAGGTTGACACCCGCCGGTTTGCAGAGTCCCGAGGCCGGATCATAGATGTGTCTGGCTCGGTCTCTATTCCTCTAACTTACAATACAAGTTACATGACAAAGTCGATTTACATCTACAGGCTTTAACCCGCCTTTGGGCCTTGGGCCTTCGTAAAGCGCCACCATCTTCACATCTTCATGGGGCTAACCCAACCACTCCTAGCCTGTTTACCTCTAGTAATCATATCCCCAACATTAGGCCCCAGATTGATTTGAACTTGTTCATGTCAATCTTCAATACTTAGAAAAATTGTTGCCCTGTCACCTTTATATAAATCTGGTAAACAGCCGTGACGTCTGAAGGAAATATGCCCTAGAGGCAATAATGAAGTTATTATTTATTTCCTTATTTCATATAAATGTTTATTATTCATGCTAGAATTGTATTAACCGGAAACATAATACATGTGTGAATACATAGACAAATAGTATGTCACTAGTATGCCTCTACTTGACTAGCTCGTTGAATCAAAGATGGTTAAGTTTCCTAGCCATAGACATGAGTTGTCATTTTATTAACGGGCTCACATCATTGGAGAATGATGTGATTGACTTGATCCATTCTGTTAGCTTAGCACTTGATCGTTTAGTTTGTTGCTATTGCTTTCTTCATGACTTATACATGTTCCTATGACTATGAGATTATGCAACTCCCAGTTTACCGGAGGAACACTTTGTGTGTCACCAAACGTCACAGACGTAACTGGGTGATTATAAAGGTGCTCTACAGGTGTCTCCAAAGGTACTTGTTGGGTTGGCGTATTTCGAGATTAGGATTTGTCACTCCGATTGTCGGAGAGGTATCTCTGGGCCCACTCGGTAATGCACATCACTATAAGCCTTGCAAGCATTGCAACTAATGAGTTAGTTGCGGGATGATGTATTAACGGAACGAGTAAAGAGACTTGCCGGTAACGAGATTGAACTAGGTATTGAGATACCTGACGATCGAATCTCGGGCAAGTAACATACCGATGACAAAGGGAACAACGTATGTTGTTATGCGGTCTGACCGATAGAATCTTCGTAGAATATGTAGGAGCCAATATGGGCATCCAGGTCCCCGCTATTGGTTATTGAGCCAGAGAGGTGTCTCGGTCATGTCTACATAGTTCTCGAACCCGTAGGGTCCGCACGCTTAACGTTCGTTGACGATATAGTACTATATGAGTTATGTATGTTGATGACCGAATGTTGTTCGGAGTCCGGATGAGATCACGGACATGACGAGGAACTCCGGAATGGTCCGGAGATAAAGTTTGATATATGGGATAGTAGTGTTTGATCTCCGGAAGGGTTCCGGAATTCACCGGAAGGGGTTCCGGATGTTTCCCGAAATGTTTGGGCACGAGAACACTTTATCTGGGCCAAAGGGGAAAGCCCACGAGGCTTTTGGAAAGTGCAAAAGGAAGTTTTGCGGAGACCAGAGGCTAGACGCCAGGAACCCTGGCGTCTAGGGGGTAGACGCCGGGAACCCTGGCGTCTAGCCCTGGAGTCCGAGAAGGACTCTTGCCTTTCGGGTGAAACCGACTTTGAGGACGGTTTTACTCCAAGTTTCGACCCGAGGGCTCAACATATAAATAGAGGGGTAGGGCTAGCACCAAAGACACATCAAGAAACACCAAGCAGTGTGCTGGCAACCCCGTCCCCTCTAGTTTATCGTCCATCATAGTTTTCTTAGTGCTTAGGTGAAGCCCTGCGGAGATTGTTCTTCACCAACACCGTCACCGCACCGTCGTGCTGCCGGAACTCATCTACTACTTCGCCCCTCTTGCTGGATTGAGAAGGCGAGGACGTCACCGAACCGAACGTGTGCAGAACTCAGAGGTGCCGTGCTTTCGGTACTTGGATCGGTCGGACGTGAAGACGTACGACTACATCAACCGTGTTGATATAACGCTTCCGCGAACGGTCTATGAGGGTACGTAGACAACACTCTCCCCTCTCTTTGCTATGCATCACCATGATCTTGCGTGTGCGTAGGAATTTTTTTGAAATTACTATGTTCCACAACAGTGGCATCCGAGCCTAGGTTTTATGTGTTGATGTTGTGCACGAGTAGAACACAAGTGAGTTGTGGGCGATATAAGTCATACTGCTTACCAGCATGTCATACTTTGGTTCGGCGGTATTGTTGGATGAAGCGGCCCGGACCGACATTACGCGTACGCTTACGCGAGACTGGTTCTACCGACGTGCTTTGCACACAGGTGGCTGGCGGGTGTCAGTTTCTCCAACTTTAGTTGAACCAAGGGTGGCTACGCCCGGTCCTTGCGAAGGTTAAAACAACACCAACCTGACAAACTATCATTGTGGTTTTGATGCGTAGGTAAGAACGGTTCTTGCTTAAGCCCGTAGCGGCCACGGAAAACTTGCAACAACAAAGTAGAGGACGTCTAACTTGTTTTTGCAGGGCATGTTGTGATGTGATATGGTCAAGACATGATGCTAAATTTTATTGTATGAGATGATCATGTTTTGTAACCGAGTTATCGGCAACTGGCAGGAGCCATATGGTTGTTGCTTTATTGTATGCAATGCAATTGCGCTGTGATGCTTTACTTTATCACTAAGCGGTAGCGATAGTCGTGGAAGACATAATAATTGGCGAGACAACAGCGCTGCTATGATGGAGATCAATGTGTCGCGCCGGTGACGCTGGTGATCATGACGGTGCTTCGGAGATGGAGATCACAAGCACAAGATGATGAATGGCCATATCATATCACTTATATTGATTACAATGTGATGTTTATCTTTTATGCATCTTATCTTGCTTTGATTGGCGGTAGCATTATAAGATGATCTCTCACTAAATTTCAAGATAAAAGTGTTCTCCCTGAGTATGCACCGTTGCCAAAGTTCATCATGCCCAGACATCACGTGATGATCGGGGTGTGATAAGCTCTTACGTCCATCTACAACGGGTGCAAGCCAGTTTTGCACACGCAGAATACTCAGGTTAAACTTGACGAGCCTAGCATATGCAGATATGGCCTCGGAACACTGAGACCGAAAGGTCGAGCGTGAATCATATAGTAGATATGATCAACATATTGATGTTCACCATTGAAAGCTACTCCATTTCACAGTGATGATCAGGTTATGGTTTAGTTGATTTGGATCATGTGATCACTTAGAAGATTAGTGGGATGTCTTTCTAAGTGGGAGTTCTTAAGTAATATGATTAATTGAACTTAAATTTACCATGGACTTAGTACCTGATAGTATTTTGCTTGTTTCTATGTTTGATTGTAGATAGATGGCCCGTGTTGTTGTTCCGTTGAATTTTAATGCGTTCCTTGAGAAAGCAAAGTTGAAAGATGATGGTAGCAATTACACGGACTGGGTCCATAACTTGAGGATTATCCTCATTGCTGCACAGAAGAATTACGTCCTAGAAGCACCGCTAAGTGCCAAGCCTGCTGCAGGAGCAACACCAGATGTTATGAACGTCTGGCAGAGCAAAGCTGATGACTACTCGATAGTTCAGTGTGCCATGCTTTACGGCTTAGAACCGGGTCTTCAACGAAGTTTTGAATGTCATGGAGCATATGAGATGTTTCAGGAGTTGAAGTTAATATTTCAAGCAAATGCTCGGATTGAGAGATATGAAGTCTCCAATAAGTTCTATAGCTGCAAGATGGAGGAGAATAGTTCTGTCAGTGAACATATACTCAAAATGTCTGGGTATCATAATCACTTGACTCAACTGGGAGTTAATCTTCCTGTTGATAGTGTCATTGACAGAGTTCTTCAATCACTACCACCAAGTTACAAGAGCTTCGTGATGAACTATAACATGCAAGGGATGGATAAGACGATTCCCGAGCTCTTCGCAATGCTAAAGGCTGCGGAGGTGGAAATCAAGAAGGAGCATCAAGTGTTGATGGTCAGTAAGACCGCCAGTTTCAAGAAAAAGGGCAAAGGGAACAAGAAGGGGAACTTCAAGAAGAACAGCAAACAAGTTGCTGCTCAGGAGAAGAAACCCAAGTCTGGACCTAAGCCTGAAACGGAGTGCTTCTACTGCAAGTAGACTGGTCACTGGAAGCGGAACTGCCCCAAGTATTTGTCGGATAAGAAGGATGGCAAGGTGAACAAAGGTATATGTGATATACATGTTATTGATGTGTACCTTACTAGAGCTCGCAGTAGCACCTGGGTATTTGATACTAGTTCTGTTGCTAATATTTGCAACTCGAAACAGGGACTACGGATTAAGCAAACACTGGCCAAGGACGAGGTGACGATGCGCGTGGGAAATGGTTCCAAAGTTGATGTGATCGCGGTCAGCACGCTACCTCTACATCTACCTTCGGGATTAGTTTTAGACCTAAATAATTGTTATTTGGTGCCAGCGTTGAGCATGAACATTATATCTAGATCTTGTTTGATGCGAGACGGTTATTCATTTAAATCAGAGAATAAGGGTTGTTCTATTTATATGAGTAATATCTTTTATGGTCATGCACCCTTGAAGAGTGGTCTATTTTTGATGAATCTCGATAGTAGTGATACACATATTCATAATGTTGAAGCCAAAAGATGCAGAGTTGATAATGATAGTGCAACTTATTTGTGGCACTGCCGTTTAGGTCATATCAGTGTAAAGTGCATGAAGAAACTCCATATTGATGGACTTTTGGAACCACTTGATTATGAATCACTTGGTACTTGCGAACCGTGCCTCATGGGTAAGATGACTAAAACGCCGTTCTCCGGTACTATGGAGAGAGCAACAGATTTGTTGGAAATCATACATACAGATGTATGTGGTCTGATGAATGTTGAGGCTCGTGGCGGATATCGTTATTATCTCACCTTCACAGATGATTTAAGAAGATATGAGTATATCTACTTAATGAAACATAAATCTGAAACATTTGAGAAGTTCAAAGAATTTCAGCAGTGAAGTTGAAAATCATCGTAACAAGAAAATAAAGTTTCTACGATCTGATCGTGGAGGAGAATATTTGAGTTACGAGTTTGGTCTACATTTGAAACAATGCGGAATAGTTTCGCAACTCACGCCACCCAGAAAACCACAGCGTAATGGTGTGTCCGAACGTCGTAATCGTACTTTACTTGATATGGTGTGATCTATGATGTCTCTTACAGATTTACCGCTGTCGTTTTGGGGTTATGCTTTAGAGACGGCCGCATTCACGTTAAATAGGGCACCATCAAAATCCGTCGAGACGACACCTTATGAACTGTGGTTTGGCAAGAAACCAAAGTTGTCGTTTCTGAAAGTTTGGGGCTGCGATGCTTATGTGAAAAAACTTCAACCTGATAAGCTCGAACCCAAATCGGAGAAATGTGTCTTCATAGGATACCCAAAGGAAACTGTTGGGTACACCTTCTATCACAGATCCGAAGGCAGGACATTTGTCGCTAAGAATGGATCCTTTCTAGAGAAGGAGTTTCTCTCGAAAGAAGTGAGTGGGAGGAAAGTAGAACTTGATGAGGTAACTGTACATGCTCCCTTATTGGAAAGTAGTAAATCGCAGAAACCGGTTTCTGTGACACCTACACCAATTAGTGAGGAAGATAATGATAATGATCATGAAACTTCAGAAAAAGTTACTACCGAACCTCGTAGATCAACCAGAGTAAGATCCGCACCAGAGTGGTACGGTAATCCTGTTCTGGAAGTCATGCTACTAGATCATGATGAACCTACGAACTATGAAGAAGCGATGGTGAGCCCAGATTCCGCAAAATGGCTTGAAGCCATGAAATCTGAGATGGGATCCATGTATGAGAACAAAGTATGGACTTTGGTTGACTTGTCCAATGATCGGCAAGCAATTGAGAATAAATGGATCTTCAAGAAAAAGATTGACGCTGACGGTAATGTTACTGTCTACAAAGCTCGACTTGTCGCAAAACGTTTTCGACAAGTTCAAGGGATTGACTACGATGAGACCTTCTCACCCGTAGTGATGCTTAAGTCTATCCGAATCATGTTAGCAATTGCCGCATTTTATGATCATGAATTTTGGCAGATGGATGTCAAAACTGCATTCCTGAATGGATTTCTGGAAGAAGAGTTGTATATGACGCAGCCGAAAGGTTTTGTCGATCCAAAGGGAGCTAACAAAGTGTGCAAGCTCTAGCGATCCATTTATGGACTGGTGCAAGCCTCTCGGAGTTGGAATAAATACTTTGATAGTGTGATCAAAGCATTTGGTTTTGTACAGACTTTTGGAGAAGCCTGTATTTACAAGAAAGTGAGTGGGAGCTCTGTAGCATTTCTGATATTATATGTAGATGACATATTGCTAATCGGAAATGATATAGAATTTCTGGATAGCATAAAGGGATACTTGAATAAGAGTTATTCAATGAAAGACCTCGGTGAAGCTGCTTACGTATTGGGCATTAAGATCTATAGAGATAGATCAAGATGCTTAATTGGACTTTCACAAAGCACATACCTTGACAAAATTTTGAAGAAGTTCAAAATGGATCAATCAAAGAAAGGATTCTTGCCTGTGTTACAAGGTGTGAAATTGAGTAAGACTCAATGCCCGACCAATGCAGAAGATAGAGAGAAAATGAAAGATGTTCCCTATGCTTCAGCCATAGGCTCTATCATGTATGCAATGCTGTGTACCAGACCTGATGTGTGTCTTGCTATAAGTCTAGCAGGGAGGTACCAAAGTAATCCAGGAGTGGATCACTGGACAGCAGTCAAGAACATCCTGAAATACCTGAAAAGGAATAAGGATATGTTTCTCATATATGGAGGTGACAAAGAGCTCATCGTAAATGGTTACGTTGATGCAAGCTTTGACACTGATCCGGACGCAAACCGGATACATGTTTACATTAAACGGTGGAGCTATCAGTTGGTGCAGTTCTAAACAGAGCGTTGAGGCGGGATCTACATGTGAAGCAGAGTACATAGCTGCTTCGGAAGCAGCAAACGAAGGAGTCTGGATGAAGGAGTTCATATCCGATCTAGGTGTCATACCTAGTGCATCGGGTCCAATGAAAATCTTTTGTGACAATACTGCTGCAATTGCCTTGGCAAACGAATCCAGATTTCACAAGAGAACCAAGAACATCAAGAGATGCTTCAATTCCATCCGGGATCTAGTCCAGGTGGGAGACATAGAGATTTGCAAGACACATACGGATCTGAATGTTGTAGACCCATTGACTAAACCTCTTCCACGAACAAAACATGATCAGCACCAAAGCTCCATGGGTGTTAGAATCATTACCATGTAATCTAGATTATTGACTCTAGTGCAAGTGGGAGACTGAAGGAATATGCCCTAGAGGCAATAATAATGTTATTATTTTATTTCCTTATATCATGATAAATGTTTATTATTCATGCTAGAATTGTATTATCCGGAAACATAATACTTGTGTGAATACATAGACAAACTAAACGTCACTAGTATGCCTCGACTTGACTAGCTCATTAATCAAAGATGGTTATGTTTCCTAACCATAGACATGTGTTGTCATTTGATTAACGGGATCACATTATTAGGAGAATGATGTGATTGACATGACCCATTCCATTAGCTTAGCACCCGATCGTTTAGTATGTTGCTATTGCTTTCTTCATGACTTATACATGTTCCTATGACTATGAGATTATGCAACTCCCGTTTGCCGGAGGAACACTTTGTGTGCTACCAAATGTCACAACGTAACTGGGTGATTATAAAGGTGCTCTACAGGTGTCTCCAAAGGTAAATGTTGGGTTGGCGTATTTCGAGATTAGGTTTTGTCACTCCGATTGTCGGAGAGGTATCTCTGGGCCCTCTCGGTAATGCACATCACATAAGCCTTGCAAGCATTGCAACTAATGACTTAGTTGCGAGATGATGTATTACGAAACGAGTAAAGAGACTTGCCGGCAACGAGATTGAACTAGGTATTGAGATACCGACAATCGAATCTCGGGCAAGTAACATACCGATGACAAAGGGAACAACGTATGTTGTTATGCGGTCTGACCGATAAAAGATCTTCGTAGGGTCCGCACGCTTAAGGTTTCGATGACAGTTATATTATGAGTTTATTAGTTTTGATATACCGAAGTTAGTTCGGACTCCCGGATTTGATGACGGACATAATGAGGAGTCTCGAAATGGTCGAGACATAAAGATTGATATATTGGACAGCTATATTCGGACACCGGAAGTGTTCCGGGGAAGTTTCGGATAAAACCAGAGTACCGGGGGGTTATCGGAACCCCCCGGGGGGTTAATGGGCCTCATGGGCCCAAAGTGGAGAAGAGGAGGGGCGGCCAGGGCAGGCCGCGCGCCCCCTCTCCCCCTAGTCCGAATTGGACAAGGAGGGAGGGGCGGCGCCCCCCTTTCCTTCATCTCCTCTCTCCCTTCCTTCCCCCTCTCCTACTTGGACAAGGAAAAGGAGGGAGTCCTGCTCCCGGTAGGAGTAGGACTCCTCCCTGGCGCGCCTCATCATGGTCGGCCGCCCCTCCCCCTTTCTCCTTTATATACGGGGGCAGGGGGGCACCTCTAGGAACAACAATTGATCCTTGAGATCTCTTTGCCGTGTGCGGTGCCCCCCTCCACCATAATCCTCGATAATATTGTAGCGGTGCTTAGGCGAAGCCCTGCGACGGTAGAACATCAAGATCGTCACCACGCCGTCGTGCTGACGGAACTCTTCCCCGACACTTTGCTAGATCGGAGTCCGGGGATCGTCATTGAGCTGAACGTGTGCTAGAACTCGGAGGTACCGTAGTTTCGGTGCTTGATCGGTCGGGCCGTGAAGACGTATGACTACATCAACCACGTTGTTATAACGCTTCCGCTTTCGGTCTACGAGGGTACGTGGACAACACTCTCCCCTCTTGTTGCTATGCATCACCATGATCTTGCGTGTGCATAGGAAATTTTTTGAAATTACTACGTTCCCCAACAGCACATTCTTCATGTTGACGCCGTAGTCCTTGAGAGTTTGCTTCATCCATAGCAATTGGGCATAGCAAGAACCAACAGCAATGTACTCAGCTTCAATAGTAGATACTGATACGCAGTTTTGTTTCTTCGAGGACCAACAGACCAAAGATCGTCCGAGGAAATGACATGTACCAGATGTTGACTTGCGATCCACACGATCACCAGCATAGTCAGAGTCAGGATATCCAACAAGATCAAAAACTGAGCCCTTGGGGTACCATAATCCAAGTGTTGGTGTGTGATCTAGATATCGAAGAATATGCTTCATAGCCTTATGGTGTGATTCCTTCGGTGTAGCTTGAAATCGGGCACACATGCAAACACTAAGCATTATATCTGGCCTAGATGCACATAAGTACAATAAGGAACCTATCATGGAGCGGTATACCTTATGATCGAAGTCAATACCATTTTCATCAATGCACAGATGGCCATTTGTGGGCATAGGAATTTTGATGCCTTTGCAATCTTGCATGCCGAATTTCCTCAGTACATCCTTGAGGTATTTCTCCTGAGAGATGAATATGCCATTGTGTTGTTGACGAATTTGAAGACCTAAGAAGAATTTCAACTCTCCCATCCTAGACATTTGATATTCTTCACTCATCATATAGGCAAAGTCATCACTATAACGTTGGTCAGTACAGCCAAAGATAATATCATCAACATATATTTGGCACACAAACAATTCACCATCATAAGATTTAGTGAAAAGAGTAGGGTCGAGTGAACCGGGTTTGAAGCCTTTCTTCATGAGGAGTTCCTTCAAGGTATCATACCAAGCCCGTGGGGCCTGCTTGAGGCCATAGAGGGCCTTGTTGAGTCTGAAGACATTGTCAGGATTCTTTGGGTCTTCAAAACCTGGGGGTTGAGCAACATATACTTCTTCCTCAATCTTACCATTGAGGAATGCACTTTTCACATCCATTTGATATAAAGTGATATCATGATGGTTAGCATAAGCAAGTAATATGCGAATAGCCTAAACTCTAGCAACAGGTGCAAAAGTTTCATCGAAATCAAGTCCTTCAACCTGTGTGTAGCCTTGAGCTACAAGTCATGCCTTATTCCTCACCACAAGGCCATTTTCATCTTGCTTGTTGCGGTAGATCCACTTTGTGCCGATGATATTGTGCTTGCGAGGATCTGGACGTTTGACCAGTTCCCAGACATTGTTGAGCTCGAACTGATGTAATTCTTCTTGCATGGCCTGAATCCACTCAGGCTCCAGAAATGCTTCATCTACCTTAGTGGGCTCTGTAATAGAGACAAAAGCATATAACCCACAAAAGTTAGACAAATGTGAAGCTTTTGAGCGTGTGAGAGGACCTGGCGCTTCGATGTCATTGATGATCTTTTCAACTTGCACTTCTTTTGCAATGCGAGGATGAGCTGGTTGTCGTTGAAGAGTTTGATCAGCGTTTTCTTCAGCACCATTTTCATCAGCATTTTCTTCAAGTGCATTAGCTTGACGTTCTTCATGTTCTGGAATGAATTCTTCAGCAGATTCTTCAGTAGGAATGACATCCTCAGTAGCCTTGAACTTGATAGTTTCCTCAGGTGCTGGTTCATCTATCACAGTAGGTAGGTGCTCTCTTTGCGAGCCATTAGTTTCATCGAACCGCACATCTACAGTTTCAACAACTTTGTGAAGAACGTTGTTGAAGACTCTGTAGGTGTGTGAGTCCTTTCCGTAACCAAGCATAAAACCTTCATGTGCTTTCGGTGCAAATTTTGAGTTGTGATGAGGATCTCTAATCCAACATTTAGCACCGAAGACTTTGAAATAACTTACATTGGGTTTCTTATCAGTGAGGAGTTCATAGGCAGTCTTTTTGAAGAATTTGTGAAGATATACTCTGTTGATGATGTGGCACGCAGTATCAATTGCCTCAGTCCAGAAAAGACGAGGCGTTTTGTATTCATCAAGCATAGTGCAAGCCATCTCAGCAAGAGTCTTGTTCTTGCGCTCCACGACGCCATTCTGCTGAGGAGTGTAGGGAGCAGATAACTCATGAGTAATACCAAGTTCATCAAGATGGTCATCGAGACCAGAATTCTTGAACTCAGTGCCATTGTCACTTCTGATGTGCTTGATCTTCACACCGAAGTTGGTTGAAGCCCTCGAGGAAAATCGTTTGAAGACTTCCTGCACTTCATGTTTGTAAGTAACAAGGTGTACCCATGTATAGCGAGAATAATCATCAACAATAACAAAACCATATTGAGATGCTTCATTTGAAATAGTAGAATAATGATTAGGACCAAAGAGATCCATGTGAAGCAATTCAAACGGGTGAGTGGTGGTCATGATAGTCTTTGCTGGATGCTTGGCCTTCGTCATCTTACCAGCTTCACAGGCTCTGCATAGGTGATCCTTGAGGAATTTGACATTCTCGATGCCAATTACATGCTTCTTCTTCGCAAGCGTGTGCAAATTCCTCATGCCTGCATGACCAAGTCGTCGATGCCAGAGCCAGCCTTCTGAAGCTTTTGCAAGTAAGCACACGGCTGGTTGTGGTCCTGTAGAGAAATCAACAATATATAGATCTCCTCTCCTAAAGCCTTCGAAGACTTTGGAATTGTCAGCTTCCATAACCACAACACAATGGTACTTGCCAAAGACAACAACCATATCACGATCGCAAAGCATTGAGACAGACATAAGGTTGTATCCTAAGGACTCAACAAGCATGACTTTGTCCATGTGTCGATCCTTTGTAATCACAACCTTACCTAGACCCAATACCTGACTTTTGCCTTTGTCAGCAAAAATGATATGCTTCAGATGCGACGGAGATAATGGAGCATCCATCAATAGATTATTGTCGCTAGTCATGTGGTTTGTACATCCACTATCAAGGACCCACTCAGTGGCTTTGGGTTGATCATCCTGCAGATGAATTAGTGCAGCTTACAAACTCATATACTTCATCAGTGAAGAATATGACATCAATTCATCAGATCAATTTCATCAAGTAAAAGAACTGATAAAGCAATATGAGGACGTGAGAAATGAAAGTTCATTTCTTCATGATTAGCCTGCATCCTATCAGGCATGCTCAGGTCTCCAGCAAATTCTTTAGACGATTACGTGCGTCTGGAGACCTGACCCTGCAGAAGAGATTAGTTCTTTTTCTTCACCACCCACATCTGAAGGGGTGGCAAAGAGTTCATCATTCTGCGAACTCCATACGAAAAGGATGGCATAGAAGCCAGTCCATTTCGTCTCACATAAGAGGGGTTAGAGTAAGCATAAGAGTATGCAGAGAAATTCTTCGAGGACTTATGGACATAATGATTTGAAGAATAATGCACATATCCATAATCCTTAGATCTTCCCTGCGAAACAGACGGTTAGCACGATGATGTTCATATGAGGACTCTGCTCCATATGAGGAATTTGGTCCATATGAAGAATTTGATCTAGGGTTCCTCTTCACAGGTGGCGTCATGATGACATTCACCTGAAGATTTTCAAGGCATCTTTTGGGAACCCAGATTTTCTTCATAGGGAGCCGTTCCTGCAGTTAGTGCCAACATATCTAGCAAATACTTCACCATTCTGATTTTTGAATAGCTTATAGTTGGAGTCAATTGACTCATCATCGGAATGAGGAGATTCACATGCAAATCCAGATAAGTTAGATGGATCAACTGGAGGTCCCTTTGCAGCAACCCATGTAGTTTTGGGGTACTGCTCAGGCTTCCAATATGTACCATCAGCATTGAGTTTCCTCTCAAAGGCGATACCCTCTTTCCTAGGGTTCCTGTTGAGGATCTGCTTTTTAAGCACATCACAAAGAGCCTGATGCCCTTTGAGGCTTTTGTACATGCCTGTCGTGTACAATTCCTTCAGCCCTGCATCGTCAGTGATACTAGCAATGTCCTCAGATGAGGAATTAGTGATAGCAGAGGCATGTGAAGAATTTGAAACATTAGCAGCATTTGAACATTCAGGTGAAGAATTAGCGGATTCACGTTCAATGCACTTCAAGCATGGAGGAACAAATTCTTCCTGAGAAGCGCTGATTTGTTGAGCAAGTAATGAATCACGCTCCTTCTGAAGATCTTCATAACTCACTCTTAGCTTCTCAAGGTCTTGCTTTCTTTGAAGAAATTCATAAGAAAGCTTCTCATGATCCGATAAGAGAGTGTTATGATGACTTTGAAGTTTGTCAAGCTTGGACTGAAATCTCTGAAGATTTTCAGTCAAAGTTTCAGTGCGATCCATTTCTTCACCCAACATATCATAACTTTTATTTAGCATGTTTTGAACCTTTTCTAAAGCCCTTTGTTGTTTTATAGCAATATTAGCAAGTTTAGAATAGCTGGGTTTAAGGTTTTCATCAGATTCATTCTCACTTGATTCAGAGGAGGTGTATTTGAGTACCTTGGCACCCTTTGCCATGAAGAAATAGGTGGGAGCGTAGTCATCATCGTCTTCATCAGCCTTGTTGGTGAGGTCATTTTCTTCAGTGTTGAAGATAGACTTGCTCACGAATGCAGTAGCGAGAGCAAGGCTCGCCACTCCGGATTCGGACTCCTCAGATGACTCCTCTTCCTCATTTTCTTCAAATTCAGCCTCAGAGTCCATTTCCTTGCCAATGAATGCCCTGGCCTTCTTGGAGATGCTCTTCTTGTGATATGAAGGCTTTGAGGATTTTGATGATGAGGATTTTGTGGATTTCTTCTTTTTCTTCGCATCATTAGAACTGTAATCCTTGTATTTCTTCTTCTTTGATTCCTTTTCCCACTGAGGTCAATCTTGAATGAAATGTCCAGGTTTCTTGCATTTGTGACAGAGCCTCTTCTTGTAGTCACTGGATGAGGAATCATTGCTCCTTGAGGATCTTCCAAGGCGACCATGTCTTTAGAACTTTTGGAACTTCTTCACGAGCAGAGCCAGATCATGGCTCAGTTCTTCAGGATCACCAAGGCTGCTACCAGAGTCTTCATCTTCGGACTCAGATACTGCCTTGGCCTTCAGTGCACGTGTTCTGCCATAGCTTGAACCATAGAGATCTCTCTTTTCAGCAAGTTGGAACTCATGAGTATTTAGCCTCTCGAGAATATCAGCGGGATCAAGTGACTTGTAATTAGCACGTTCTTGTATCATCAATGCCAGAGTGTCAAATGAGGAATCAAGCAATCTCAGCAATTTCTTCACCACCTCATGGTCGGTGATGTCAGTGGCACAAGTGCTTAAAGCTCATTTGAGATGTTAGTGAGGCGATCGAAGGTTTGTTGAACATTTTCATTGTCGAGTCTTTTGAAGCGGTTGAAGAGATTGCGAAGAACATCAACTCGAGAGTCACGCTGAGTTGAGACTCCTTCATTCACTTTGGACAACCTGTCCCAGATAAGCTTCGCTGTTTCCAAAGCACTCACTCTGCCATACTGTCCTTTGCTCAGATGGCCACATATTATATTCTTCGCTTGAGAGTCGAGTTTCTTGAATCTCTTCACATCGGCAGCATTCAGAGAAGGTGTGACTGAGGGAACACCATTTTCCACAACATACTAGAGATCGTTATCAATTGCTTCAAGATGCATTCGCATCTTATTCTTACAGTAGGGGTAGTCTGTCCCATCGAAGGTAGGACACCCAGCAGAGACCTTGATCATACCTGCGGTCGACATAACTAAAACTCCAGGCGGTTAAACCAAAATCACACAGAACAAGGGAGTACCTTGCTCTGATACCAATTGAAAGTGCGTTATATCGACTAGAGGGGGTGAATATGCGATTTTTATGAAATTCTTCACTGAGGAATTTGCCGGTGAGGAAATTCCTTAGCAAAGAACTACTAGCAGCGGAATAAGTACTCAAAAGTAAACATAACAGAATACAAGCATAGTCATCATGGTGAAATGAAGACAGGCACAGAGTACAGGAAGCGTAATCACAAGATAACACAGGATGAAGACAAACAGACTGAAGAAATTGAACTGAGAAAATTGAGAAAGTCTTCAGTCAAAGTCTTCAAACACAGATATGAACAAACACACAACACAGTTATGAGGAAATGAAAGAGTTGAGGAAATGGAACCAGTAAGCTTGGTGAAGACAATGATTTGGTAGACCAGTTCCAACTGCTGTCTCAGTTGTACGTCTGGTTGGAGCGGCTGAGTATTTAAACTCGAGGACACACAGTCCCGGACACCCATTCCTGAACACGCAGCTCAGGACGCCCAGTCCTCACCATATTCTCCTTGAACTAAGGTCACACAGACCTCGTCCAATCACTCGTGGCAAGTCTTCAGGCGACTTCCAAACCTTCACAAACTTGGTCACACGGCGATCCACAATTCCTGTTGGATGCTCTAGACCATGACGCCTAACCGTCTGGAAGAAGCACAGTCTTCAAAGGTAACAAGCGTCGGATCCACTCAGGATCAATCTCTTCAGTGATGCTCAATCACTTGGGGTTTGTAGGTGTTTGGGTTTTGGGTTTTTGGTTTTTCCTCACTTGATGATTTTCGCTCAAAGTCCTCAGAGGATGGGTTGCTCTCAAATGACAAGTGTCAGTTTCTCTCGGAGCAGCCAACCAGCTAGTGGTTGTAGGGGCGGCTATTTATAGCCTAGGGAGCAGCCCGACATGATAAGACATAAATGCCCTTCAATGATATGACCGTTAGGTGGATAGATATTTTGGGACAGTTGGCGCATAGCACAGCAACGGTCGAAATTTTGAGTAGCAAAATCCTCAGGGCTATCATGTTCCTCACTGTGTAGGCAATCCACACTGGTGAATTCCTAACTCCTTAGTCAGGACAAATTCCTCAGAGACCAGAAGAACTTCGTCTCTGTCACTGAAGAAATTGACTGAACTGTATGAGATTTCCAATGGCTTCACTCGAATGGATTGGTAGGTGTAGGATTTTGAGTTGAGCATCACATGGAAATTTTTCCTTGGTATTTCCTCGACCCCCTTTAACAGTACGGTGTTTCCTATGACTCAAGAAAGAGAAAAACAAAACTATGAAAATGAAAGTCTTCAAGCTTCATATTCCTCGCATGAATATCAAGTCTTCATGGAAACACCAATTTCTTCACTTTCAAAGTCTTCATGAAAGTCTTCAGAAATACCAAAATCTTCAGTCGAAGATATTCATTTTTAGGGGTCGACTTTTCCTGTAAATATCAAACTCCTCATAGACTTATAGACCTGTGTACACTCACAAACTCATTAGTCCCTTCACATATAATTCTTCAATACACCAAAATCATTATGAGGCACTAGATGCACTCACAGTGAGCAACACCCTGGACGGATCTCCTTGCTGATGGAACCCGAATAAGCGATAAACCTAGACTAGAGACTTGTTGGTTAGTCAGGTCGAGGCCGACTCCCTCGCCAGGCTTCCGCTTGAAGGTTGCCGAGATACATGACGTGTACATGGTGGTAAGTGGCGAGAGCGTGTGTGAAGAAGTACACCCCTGCAGGGTTATCATTATCTATTTGAATAGCCGGATTCCTCAGATATAGAAACTTGGACCCCTTGCATATTTCATAGTTAAGTGAAAGCGGATACTCTAAAATGTGCAAGATAAGTGTGAGTGCTATGGATGGCGTTCTCGCAGGGAGACGGGAGCGGATCCATAGTGGTGTATTGCTATGGTGAATTTGTGGACTCGTGTGCGCCACCTCAAAAGAGTTACTTGCAGTCGTAGTTCAGGTTAGCCACCGAGTCAAAGCTGGCTTGCTGCAGTTAACTCCACCACCCCTTTCTTGATACCGATGCATATGTAGATAGTTCTGATGTAAGTCTTGCTGGGTACATTTGTACTCACGTTTGCTTATTTTATGTTTTGTAGAGAGACTTTAGTCTCGCTAGTAGTTCCACTTGGACTTCGACGTTTAGCTTGTTACCTCAACTACGATCTTGTACCCTTGGGAGGGTCTTGTAGATAGTCAGGCTTCTGAGCCTTCTTCATTTGTAGTTGTCTGTACTTAGACAAGTTAAGCTTCCGCATGTGCTTGTTGCTTGTATGCTCTGAATGTTGGGTCATGATACCCATGTTTGTAATATCTCGCTCCTCGGAGCCTAATGAATAAATACTTTGAGTCGTAGAGTCTTGTTGTGATGCCATGTTGTATTGCACATATTGAGCATATTGTGTGTATGATTGAAATGCTTGGTATGTGTGGGATCCGACAACCAAGTTGTTTATCCTTGGTAGCCTCTCTTATGGGGAAATGTAGTCTTGTGCTTCCATGAGCCATAGTAGTCCGCTACAGCCCGGTTCACCGGAGTCCTGCTAGCCCAGCACTACTGCTCCGGAACACTTGACTGGCCGGCATGTGATTCACTTCGTTCCTGTGTCTGTCCCTTCGGGGAAATGTCACACGGTGACATCCAAAGTCCTGCCTAGCCTGCTACAGCCCGGGTTCCCGGAGTCCTGTTAGCCCAGTGCTACAGCCCAGATTCGCACGCTGCTAACCAACATGCTCGATGTTGATTCATGTATGCCTGTTCCCGTAAGTTAGTGCCACTTTGGGTTCACAACTAGTCATGTCGGCCCGGGTTCTCTGTCAGATGGATGCTAGCGACACTATCATATATGTGAGCCAAAAGGTGCAAACGGTCCCGGGCCATGGTAAGGCGACACCCGTGGGAATACCGTGCGTGAGGCCGCAAAGTGATATGAGGTGTTACCGGCTAGATCGATGTGACTTGGAATTGGGGTCCTGGCAGCACGGGACCGTGATGATTCCGCCACTTCCTGGCATCTTCAGGACATTGTAACTGTGGTGTGTCACCGCCATGAACTTGGCCAGGGCTGGATATCCGAGGATGGCGTTGTATGGCAGACGGATGTGCGTGACGTCAAAGTCGATGAGCTCGGTGTGGCAGTTCTTGCATTCCCCAAAGGTGACAGGGAGGCAGACCTGCCCTATCGGTGTGGTGGAACCATCGGTCACTCCCGAGAAAGGCTTGGTAGGCTGAAGCTGCTCATATGGCACTTGGAGGTTGTCGAACATGTCGACGGACAAGACATTGAGCCATGCATCGCCGTCGATGAGGGTCTTGGTAACTTGCACGTTGCCGATGACTGGTGAACAAAGCATCGGGAGGGCGCCAGCGGTGGCTGCGCACTTGAGCTGATCTGTCGAGCTGAAGGTGATGGCGCACTGGGACCACCTGAGCGGGTGCGTGGCCTCGAGCTTGGGGAGGACTGCATTCACCTCACGAGCGAAATGTTTGAAGCTACGCTGCGAGGCTAGGGCCTGCGCGCCGCCCAAGATGCAGGCGATTGCGCGCGGCTCCTGGAAGCACCCAACCCCTTGTCTTGATGGTGGTTGTCATTCCTTCTTGGTGGTGGCGGCAGCGGGGGAAGACCGGCGTTGCCCTGAGGGCGATCCTCACGAGGCTGGTCCCTCCAGGCACCCTCGCGAGGATGATCCTGCCAGAGGTCCTCACGAGGCCTGTCACGCCACTCCTGGCGCGGACCACGGTCGTCCCAGCGTCCACCTCCACGTCCTCCTCCTCGGTCGTAGCCTCGGTCGCTGCGCTCGGGGCGCCGACCGAAGCATCCTTCGTGAATGGCTCTGAGTTCTTGACAGTCACTGGTGTTGTGGGTGTTCAGGTTGTGGAAGGCGCAGAATGGTCGTCTATTCTTGGACAACTCGGACTGGTCTCTGCCTCGCTTGGTGTTCGGCTCCGCTGCGAGCACGGCTGCTTCCTTGCGCTTCACGTCCTTGGCCTTGGCCTTCTTCTCCTCTGCACCCGCAGCTGGCAGCTCGAGGAGGGAAAGGCGCCCCTCCTCAGCCCTTGCGCACTTGGTCGCCAGGTTGAACAGCTCCTGAGATGTGCACAACTCCTCATGAATAGCGAGCTCCTCCCTCATCTTGATGTCGCGGACGCTGTCAGAGAACGCAGAGATGATGGCCTTGTCCGTAACCTTGGGATCTTGAGGCGAGTGTTGTTGAAGCGCTGGATGTACTTCTGGAGGGTCTCTCCCAGTTGTTGCTTGATGCGGCGCAGGTCACCCGCGACCGGCGGGCGGTCGCGAGTGCCCTAGAAGTTGGTGATGAAGCGGTCACGCATCTCGTCCCAGGAGGAGATTGAGCCTTGCGACAGGTTTAGGAGCCAGGAGCGGGCACCATCCTTGAGAACCATAGGAAACCAATTCTCCATGACTTTCTCGTCGTTGTTGGCCGCTTCGATGCTCAGCTCGTAGAGCTGCAGTGTAACGCCCCGAGACTGATGTGCCAGGTGTCCTCCAGTTATTCGCTGTTGTTGCCTTGTCATTTTCTTGCGTGTCATGCATTGCATATCATGTCATCATGTGCATTTCATTTGCATAAATGTTCGTCTCATGCATCCGAGCATTTTCCCCGTTGTCCGTTTTGCATTCCGACGCTCCTATCTCCTCCGGTGGTCATTTCTACCTTTCTTTCGGGTGTGGGGATTAAACATTTCCAGATTGGACCGAGACTTGCCAAGCGGCCTTGGTTTACTACCGGTAGACCGCCTGTCAAGTTTCGTACCATTTGGACTTCGTTCGATGCTCCAACGGTTAACCGAGGGACCGAGAAGGCCTCGTGTGTGTTGCAGCCCAACACCCCTCCAAAGTGGCCCAAAACCCACCTAAACCTCCTCCATCATCTAGAGCGTTCGATCACGATCGCGTGGCCGAAAACCGCACCTCATTTGGACTCTCCTAGCTCCCTCCACCTATAAATATGTGGTCTCCTCCGAAATTCTCGCGCCAGAACAAAAACCCCACTGCGCCGGACATGTCCGCCGCCCCGCCGCCACATCGCCTCAACCAATGGTGAGCCGCCACGTCACCGCCGCCATCGCCCTCACCCAATCGGACGCCGCCACCTCGCCCGCGCCTCTCTCTCCTCAGCCGCGTCCCGTGGGGCCCGAGTCAGGCCCGCCCGGGCCCAGAGGCGCCCGCCGCCGCTCTTGCGCGCCCAGGCCGCACCGGACCTCATCGTCGGGCCGCGCCCGACGCCGCTGCTCGCTGCTGCGCTCGCCGGCCGCCGCCTCCACCACGCGACCTCACCACCGCCCGTCTCCGCCGCCTTGGGGTCACCGGATCCGCCGCCCGGGGCAACTCCGGCGAGCCCCCGTGCCTCCTTCTCCGTCTCCGGCGTCCCTCTGGCCAGCTCCGGTGAGCTCACGTCGGAGGTGGACGAGATCCACCGGGTGCCCGATCCAAACGTGCGGCCGCGTCCCGATCCGCTCCGTCCCAGATCCCTCCGTCCCACGTTGACTTTTCGCGGAGGTTTAAATTTCACAAAGTCCCTGAGATTTCCATGTTTCATATGCCCATCTTCATCGCATCGTAACTTTGCATCCGCAGCTCCGTTTTGGGCATGTAGCATATCAAAATGTTTCATCTCATTGCATCATTTTACTTTGAGTTCATCTTGATGCTCGAAATGTTGTTGGAAGAGTGCTATTTGAGTTAATTGTCAGATCTGCTACATCAAATAGCTATTTGTCATTTTTGCCATGATTATTGTGTGCATGATATGCCCCTGAGCTCTACATGTGTTTTGTTATATGCTTTGCCATCTTTACAGAGGTGCCATCCATGTATTTTTGTGATATGTGTGGTGGCTAGCACAAGCTTGCAAAGTGGTGCATTCGTTAATGCTGATTTCAGGGACTTAGCAATTCCACTAAGTCCTTGATCTGTTTTTATCAATATGCCATATGTTCATGTTGTTTCCTAGTGATCCGTGCCTCTTTTGAGGATGATTAGTAAGCATGATTTGTTAATATTGGGGTGCTCTATCCATCCATGTCTTTGTTTGCATTTATGGAGCACCCTAGCTTGAGTCAATCGAGCTCTACTTTTGCTATTTTGTGAATCTGGGCAGCTTGTCTACTTGTTAGCGATTTTGCCGAGGATGTTGTTGTTGATCTGTGCATGCTATGTTGTTGTTCTTGCCATGTATAGCTTGTATAATGTGTATTCTTGATGGGTCTATGCTTAGATTGTCATGCCTGGCTCTATAGTGAGTGCATCGAGCTCGTAAACATGCCTACTTGATATCTGATTTGCATGCTCCAGTTTTTCACAAAGTCTGAGATCTGATTATGTTTTTGCCATGTTCACATGCTTACAATTGTATTTTCTGATCCCTTTTGGCTCAAGGTCACTAAGGGACTTTTGTTAATCTCTTTGAGTATCTCCATGCCATGCCTTGCTTTGTCATTTTAAGTTCATGTAGCATATAGTTTTCATGCTCCAAAGTGTGCTACCTGATCTGAAATTCCACACAAGTGTTAATTTCACTAAGTCTGAAACCTGTTTACCAATTGCACTTTTGCCATGAATGTTTGAACCCGTTAATGGATGAATTGGCCGTAGCTCAGTGTTCATCTTTTTTCAAGAATCATGAATGGATCCCTGCCATGTATTTTGTTGCCATGTTTGAGTGCTGTAGCATGTTTGTCTTGATGCATTTAGATGGCTACTTGCTGCTTATCGCAGACCGGTGCCATATTTGTTTTGCTTGCCATTTCCAAACCGTGCATCCGATTCCGGTGATCTTTATATCGATTTCAACCGAAATTATCTCCCCTTTCTAGTGGCACTCTTGGATTTCCATGTTGAGGCCAGGTTCAATCATTCCTTTGCAAATCATGCATATGCATCGCATACCGCATCCCGCATATCATACCATGTTCATGTGTTGGTTGTTTACTATGTTGTGTGCTTCTTTTCCGGTGTTGCTTCTTCGGGTTGGTTCCGGTAACGTCGCATTTGTGAGGACCCGTTCGTCTACGTCCGTTTATCTTCTTCATGGACTCGTTCTTCTTCCTTGCGGGATTTCAGGCAAGATGACCATACCCTCGAAATCACTTCTATCTTTGCTTGCTAGTTGCTCACTCTTTTGCTATGCCTATGCTGCAATACCCACCACTTGCTTATCATGCCTTCCATATTGTTGAACCAAGCCTCTAACCCACCTTGTCCTAGCAAACCGTTGTTTGGCTATGTTACAGCTTTGCTCAGCCCCTCTTATAGCGTTGTTAGTTGCAGGTGAAGATTGAAGTTTGTTCCTTGTTGGAACATGGAGATGTTGTTCCTTGTTGGAACATGTTTACTTGTTGGGATATCACAATATCTCTTATCTAATTAATGCATCTATATACTTGGTAAAGGGTGGAAGGCTCGGCCTTATGCCTGGTGTTTTGTTCCACTCTTGCCGCCCTAGTTTCCGTCATATCGGTGTTATGTTCCCGGATTTTGCGTTCCTTACGCGGTTGGGTAATAATGGGAACCCCTTGACAGTTCGCCTTGAATAAAACTCCTCCAGTAATGCCCAACATTGGTTTTACCATTCGCCACCTAGCCTTTTCTTTCCCTTGGGTTCTGCAGACTCAAGGGTCATCTTATTTTAACCCCCCCGGGCCAGTGCTCCTCTGAGTGTTGGTCCAACCGAGCGATGTCCGAGGCTACCAGGGGCAACTCTGGGCTGGCTTACCCGACGTCTGGCTCATCCGGTGTGCCCTGAGAACGAGAAATGTGCAGCTCCTATCGGTATTTGTCGGCACATCTAGGTGGCTTTGCTGGTCTTGTTTTACCATTGTCGAAATGTCTTGTAACCGGGATTCCGAGTCTGATCGGATCTTCCCGCTAGAAGGAATATCCTTCGTTGACCGTGAGAGCTTGTGATGGGCTAAGTTGGGACACCCCTGCAGGGATTTGAACTTTCGAAAGCCGTGCCCGCAGTTATGGGCAGATGGGAATTTGTTAATATCCGGTTGTTGAAAACCTGAAGTTGACCTTAATTAAAATGCATCAACTGCGTGTGTAACCGTGATGGCCTCTTTCCGGCGGAGTCCAGGAAGTGAACACGGTGTTGGAGTTATGCTTGATGTAGGTCGTTCTAGGATCACTTCTTGATCATAGTTTCTCGACCGTGCTTTTCCTTCCCTTCTCGCTCTCATTTGCGTTTGTTAGCCACCATATAAGCTAGTTGCTTACTGCAGCTCCACCTCATACCTTTACCTTACCCATAAGCTTAAATAGTATTGATCACGTGGGTGTGAGATTGCTGAGTCCCCGTGACTCACAGATACTTCCAAAACCAGTTTGCAGGTGCCGATGATACCGTGCAGATGACGCAACCAAGCTCAAGGAGGAGCTCGATGAAGATCTTGTCCTTTGTGTTGCTTCGTTCTAGTTGATCAGTAGTGGAGCCCAGTTGGGGTCGATCGGGGATCTGTGTAGTATTTGGGGTAGTCTTCTTTTATTTTGGCTCCGTAGTCGGGCCTTGATTGTATTTGGATGATGTAATGATTTATTCATGTAATTGTGTGAAGTGGAGAGTGTAAGCCAACTATGTATCTCTGTCCCTTATATATTACATGGGTTGTGTGAAGATTACCTCACTTGCGACATTGCTTTCAATGCGGTTATGCCTCTAAGTCGTGCTTCAACACGTGGGAGATATAGCCACATCGAGGGCATTACATGCAGGAACTCCGTGGGGTCGGGGGTGCCGTCGTAGCGAGGAGGTAGATCCGTCTTGAACTTGCCTGGCCAAGCGATACTACGCAGCTCGGGGTGAAGGAGCGGCAGCCGGCCATGGTCGTTGGGGCCCATCTCGGAGGTGGAGCTTGGACTTGATGAGGTCTGCACGCCGCTACCGCGGGTAGCGCGCGGGCTTGGCAAGGCGGCACAGGGAGCGCAGGTGCAGCTTCTCGCAGCCGAGGAATCTCTTGGCAGCTTCTCTCTTCGCGCGCGGGCACCGGGCGTGGTGGATCGCGCCGTGGGGCCCCGCGCCTTGGCGCCAAGGCACCGTCTTGGGTCAGAGGTGGTGGAGGCGCTCCACGAGCTACGTCGCATGTGACTGGAGGAGGGCGAGGCAGAGAGGGGGATGGCGTCGGGGAGCCCCCTGCGGCGCGGACGAGCTCGGCGATGCGGCCGAGCCGGTCCTTGTAGAGTTCATCGATCGGGCGGTAGCACAGGAGCTCGTTCGCCATGAGGAGCGCGGCCTATGCGTCCATGGGAGTGCGATGTGTGTGGGACAAGGAACCAGCCAGGGTCAGCGATGGGGTGGCGGTGCGGCCATCCTGCCGCACCGATGGGTGCAGCGAGGACGCTTGCTGTTCGTTCCCCGTCGGGCCGGTGGCGGCGTTGGCGGCAGGCTACGGGGAACAACGAGGTGGCTCGCCGACGGGATCCGCCTGAGCAACGCGGGCAGTAAGGGCAGCCCGGCACTCAGCTCGAGCGCGGCGAGCGTCCTCCATAGAGATGATGGAGCGATGGAGCGACAGAGCGCCGATCAATGGAAGGGAAGCTTCGGCGCACCCCTACCCGACGCGTCAAATGTCGGATCACGGGTTCCGGCAAACCCTTGAGGTTCGAACTCTGGGTGCGCGCGAAGTTCTTTCCCTCCTTCCGATCTACGCCCTAGCTCGCTAAGGTCTCACGGACGAACTCGACGCACTCGCAACACAAAACATAAGGTTTATACTGGTTCGGGCCACCGATGTGGTGTAATACCCTACTCTAGTGCGGTGGTGTTGGATTGCCTCTTGGGCTGATGATGAACAGTACAAGGGGAAGAACAGCCTCCTGAGGTTGAGGTGTTCTTGTGCTTGGTGGGCTAAGGGTTAACCTTTTATCAGATCAGATCCCTCCTCTTTGGTGGTGGCTAGTCCTACTTATATAGGCCCTGGTCCTCTTCCCAAACATTGAGCGGGAAGGGAGCCAACAATGGCGGCCAATTTGAAAGGGGACAACTAGTACAAGCTATCCTGACAAAAGGTGGTCTTCGCCTGCTAAAGGTTCTGGCGCTGACGCCGTCCTGGGCTCCATGGTGACCTCCATCCTGTCGTCCTTCTGGTCTTGGTTTTGTTGCACCGATATGGAAACCTTTGCCTGATGCCTCGATACTCCACGCCTACAGTTGCCTCCTTAGCACCAAAGAGGAAACAAGGACGCTGCGGGTGCTGGCGCCCGCCTCGTGTCGATCGTCATGGCTCACGTCACGAGAGCCTCGCGAGGTTCGCCCCGCCTTTTGAAGGAAATATGCCCTAGAGGCAATAATAATGTTATTATTTTATTTCCTTATATCATGATAAATGTTTATTATTCATGCTAGAATTGTATTATCCGGAAACATAATACTTGTGTGAATACATAGACAAACTAAAGGTCACTAGTATGCCTCTACTTGACTAGCTCGTTAATCAAAGATGGTTATGTTTCCTAACCATTGGCATGTGTTGTCATTTGATTAATGGGATCACATTATTAGGAGAATGATGTGATTGACATGACCCATTCCATTAGCTTAGCACCCGATCGTTTAGTATGTTGCTATTGCTTTCTTCATGACTTATACATGTTCCTATAACTTTGAGATTATGCAACTCCCGTTTGCCAGAGGAACACTTTGTGTGCTACCAAACGTCACAACGTAACTGGGTGATTATAAAGGAGCTCTACAGGTGTCTCCAAAGGTAAATGTTGGGTTGGCGTATTTCGAGATTAGGTTTTGTCACTCCGATTGTCGGAAGGTATCTCTGGGCCCTCTCGGTAATGCACATCACATAAGCCTTGCAAGCATTGCAACTAATGAGTTAGTTGCGAGATGATGTATTAAGAAACGAGTAAAGGGACTTGCCGGTAACGAGATTGAACTAGGTATTGAGATACCGACGATCGAATCTCGGGCAAGTAACATACCGATCACAAGGGGAACAACGTATGTTGTTATGCGGTCTGACCGATAAAGATCATTGTAGAATATGTGGGAGCCAATATGAGCATCCTGGTTCCGCTATTGGTTATTGACCGGAGACATGTCTTGGTCATGTCTACATTGTTCTCGAACCCGTAGGGTCCGCACGCTTAAGGTTTCGATGACAGTTATATTATGAGTTTATGAGTTTTGATGTACCAAAGTTAGTTCAGAGTCCCGGATGTGATAACGGACATTACGAGGAGTCTCGAAATGGTCGAGGCATAAAGATTGATATATTGGACGGCTATATTCGGATACCGGAAGTGTTCCGGATGATTTCGGAGAAAACCGGAGTGCCGGAGGGTTACCGGAACGCCCCCGGGAGAAGTAATGGGCCTCATGGGCCCTAGTGGACAGAGAGAGGGACGGCCAGGGTGGGCCGCATGCCCCCTCCCCCTCTGGTCCGAATTGGACTAGGAGAGGGGGTGGCGCCCCCCTTTCCTTCTCCCTCTCCCCCTTCCTTACCCCCTCCTAGTAGGAGTAGGAAAGAGGGGAGTCCTACTCCTACTAGGAGGAGGACTCCTCCTCCTTGGCGCGCCCTAGGGCCGGCCGGCCTCCTCCCCTTGCTCCTTTAAATACGGGGGTAGGGGGCACCCCTAGACACACAAGTTGATCCATGTGATCGTTTTCTTAGCCGTGTGCGGTGCCCCCTTCCACCATAATCCTCGATAAAATTGTAGCGGTGCTTAGGCGAAGCCCTCCGACGGTAGAACATCAAGATCGTCACCACGCCGTCGTGCTGACGGAACTCTTCCCCGAAACTTTGCTGGATCGGAGTCCGGGGATCGTCATCAAGCTGAACGTGTGCTAAAACTCGGAGGTGCCGTAGTTTCGGTGCTTGATCGGTCGGGCCGTGAAGACGTACGACTAGATCAACCGCGTTGTGCTAACGCTTCCGCTGTCGGTCTACAAGGGTACGTAGATCACACTCTCCCCTCTCGTTGCTATGCATCACCATGATCTTGCGTGTGCGTAGGAATTTTTTTGAAATTACTACATTCCCCAACAGTGGCATCCGAGCCTAGGTTTTATGTGTTGATGTTATATGCACGAGTAGAACACAAGTGAGTTGTGGGCGATATAAGTCATACTGCTTACCAGCATGTCATACTTTGGTTCGGCGGTATTGTTTGATGAAGCGGCCCGGACCGACATTACGCGTACGCTTACGCGAGACCGGTTCTCCCGACGTGCTTTGCACAAAGGTGGCTAGCGGGTATCAGTTTCTCCAATTTAGTTGAACCGAGTGTGGCTACGCCCGGTCCTTGCGAAGGTTAAAACAGCACCAACTTGACAAACTATCGTTGTGGTTTTGATGCGTAGGTAAGATTGGTTCTTACTTAAGCCCGTAGCAGCCACGTAAAACCTGCAACAACAAAGTAGAGGACGTCTAACTTGTTTTTGCAGGGCATGTTGTGATGTGATATGGTCAATACATGATGCTAAATTTTATTGTATGAGATGATCATGTTTTGTAACCAAGTTATCGGCAACTGGCAGGAGCCATATGGTTGTCGCTTTATTGTATGCAATGCAATTGCGCTGTAATGCTTTACTTTATCACTAAGCGGTAGTGATAGTCGTGGAAGCATAAGATTGGCGAGACGACAACGATGCTAAGATGGTGATCAAGGTGTCGCGCCGGTGACGATGGTGATCATGAAGGTGCTTCAAAGATGGAGATCACAAGCACAAGATGATGATGGCCATATCATATCACTTATATTGATTGCATGTGATGCTTATCTTTTATGCATCTTATCTTTCTTTGTTTGACGGTAGAATTTTAAGATGATCTCTCACTAATTATCAAGAAGTGTTCTCCCTGAGTATGCACCATTGCGAAAGTTCTTCGTGCTGAGACACCACGTGATGATCGGGTGTGATAAGCTCTACGTTCAAATACAACGGGTGCAAAATAGTTGCACACGCGGAATACTCAGGTTATACTTGACGAGCCAAGCATATACAGACATGGCCTCGGAACACGGAGACCGAAAGGTCAAGCGTGAATCATATAGTAGATATGATCAACATAGTGATGTTCACCAATGAAACTACTCCATCTCACGTGATGATCGGACATGGTTTAGTTGATTTGGATCACGTAATCACTTAGAGGATTAGAGGGATGTCTATCTAAGTGGGAGTTCTTTAGTAATATGATTAATTGAACTTAAATTTATCATGAACTTAGTACCTGATAGTATCTTGCTTGTTTATGTTTGATTGTAGATAGATGGCCCGTGTTGTTGTTCCGTTGAATTTTAATGCGTTCCTTGAGAAAGCAAAGTTGAAAGATGATGGTAGCAATTACACGGACTAGGTCCATAACTTGAGGATTATCCTCATTGCTGCACAAAATAATTATGTCCTGGAAGCACCGCTAGGTGCCAGGCCTGCTGCTGGAGCAACACCAGATGTTATGAACGTCTGGCAGAGCAAAGCTGATGACTACTCGATAGTTCAGTGTGCCATGCTTTACGGCTTAGAATCGGGACTTCAACGACGTTTTGAACGTCATGGAGCATATGAGATGTTCCAGGAGTTGAAGTTAATATTTCAAGCAAATGCCCGGATTGAGAGATATGAAGTCTCCAATAAGTTCTATAGCTGCAAGATGGAGGAGAACAGTTCTGTCAGTGAGCATATACTCAAAATGTCTGGGTATAATAATCACTTGATTCAATTGGGAGTTAATCTTCCAGATGATTGCGTCATTGACAGAATTCTCCAATCACTGCCACCTAGCTACAAGAGCTTCGTGATGAACTATAATATGCAAGGGATGAATAAGACTATTCCCGAGCTCTTCGCAATGCTGAAAGCTGCGGAGGTAGAAATCAAGAAGGAGCATCAAGTGTTGATGGTTAACAAAACCACTGGTTTCAAGAAAAAGGGCAAAGGGAAGAAGAAGGGGAACTTCAAGAAGAACAGCAAGCAAGTTGCTGCTCAAGAGAAGAAACCCAAATCTGGACCTAAGCCTGAAACTGAGTGCTTCTACTGCAAGCAGACTGGTCACTGGAAGCGGAACTGCCCCAAGTATTTGGCGGATAAGAAGGATGGCAAGGTGAACA